>NC_137675.1:9932762-9935262 GCF_963989245.1 Nansenia antarctica | reverse complement strand
TGGGGTTAGAGACTGGGGTTAGCTTGTTGAACTGAAGTCTAGGAAGGTCTCAGGTAATGCTGCTCATCATGTGAGTGTGGTGTTGGTTCACAGGCTGAGAGAGAGGGAGAGAGGGAGAGAGAGAGGGATGGAAAGAATGAAGGAGAGAGAGAGAGAGAGAGAGAGAGAGAGAGAGAGAGAGAGAGGGATGGAAAGAAGGAGGGAGAGAGAGGGAGAGAGGGAGAGGGATGGAAAGAAGGAGGGAGAGAGAGAGAGGGAGCAGGAGAGAGAGAGGGAGAGAGGGAGGAGGAGGAGAGGTAGGGAGGGAGGGATAGAGAGAGAGAGGGGGGGAGAGAGAGCGTGAGAGAAAGAGAGAGAGCTTAGATGGATTAGACTGTGGGCTCCAGAGAGGCAGAGTCTGGGGACGTCCTTAGCTGTGTGGTCAATGGAGCGCGCACTGCTTAATTGCGCTGCTTACAATGGGGCTCGCATCTAAAAATAGACCAGGTCGGTCGGTGTTTCCATGGAGAGTTGCCGTTTTGGTTACGTAACCCCCCCCCCAAACAGAGGTGCATCCCCGTAGTGAGCATCGATTCCTTTGACCCTTTGTTCACCACGGCAACAGCATCCCATCGTGATCGGGGGTTGGAGAACTCATTAAGGAGCGCTCTCACGGCTGGTTGGGTCCGCTTCACATCGCTGCCGTAAACACGCTCACACCTGGCTGCACCGGGACGCCAACGGTCTGCCTCGTCATCTACCCGGCAACAGAGGTGCTACGTGACATGTGTTCGTTGTTTACTCAGGAAATGAACCTCGATGAAATGGGTGATTCCTGTGACGCAGCCGCAGTCGCACTGATGCTCTCCCACATCTCATCGTTGTAATAGGCCTAGTGCAGCCTGTAGGTTCGTGTGTGTGTGTGTGTGTGTGTGTGTGTGTGTGCAGCCTGTAGGTTCGTGTGTGTGTGTGTGCGCGCGCGCCTGTGTGCGCGTGCATGAGTGCGTACCCGCGCGTGCGTACACGTGTGTGTGTGTGTGTGTGTAATGGACACTAAAGCTCTTTAAACTCTTCTAAGTGCAGTGTTATTTCTCTGCCATCATGTTCCAGTCTAGACAGTGGTGGGTAGGAACATATGGAGCCTACTCCTCTATCGTATTTTCCTCTTCACGACGCATCGCCACACAGGGAACAGCGTCTGGGCTTGTTGATAGGTTGTCTCCCGAAGCCAGACTCTCCATAAACAGAGAGATAATATGTCGGGGTTCTGAGATTAGCCGAGCCAGATGAGATGAGCCGTCAAGAGATAAAGTCTCTCTATTGATGTGCTGCCGCTTATCACGATGGCGCTGATAGCATCCTGTCCAAATCTGAGAGAGAGAGAGCCGCATTAGCTTTGCCGAAGGAAAAACCCTCTTAAATCTCAGGGAGAAGAAGGATCTAGAAGCGTTGGTTTGTTTGGGTACTAAGACGAGAGTCATTTTTACTGCTTTTGCGAACGATTACGGAGGAAACAGTGGGAGTTTTGTGTAAAACCCAGACTGTCCTCAAAAATAACTCAACTGATATCGTCTGAAATCTCTTGCTAAGACTATTAAAGTGTGTGCTGCTGGGTGATGTTGCCACATGCCAGTAATCGCGCTGCAGAGAGCAGTACATACTTGTATTCGTGTATTTTCTCATGTGGCTGTGGCTCAGGAGGTAGAGCCGGCGTCTAAGGTTGACAGTTCGGCGGTTCGATCCCCGGCTGGCCACGTGTCGAGGTGTCCTTGGGCAAGACTCTGAATCCCCAAATTGACTCTGTGTGACTGAATTCTGTATGAATGTGTGTGTGAATGGGTGAATGAGAGGCCATTGTAAAGCGCTTTGGAATAAGGCGCTATATAAGTGCAGTCCATTGATCATTTACCATGTACTGTATGTTCACGTATGTTCGTTGTGCTCCTCTCTCCAGATGGCATGTTCGGGAGGTGCAACTCTGCTCCGGTGACGGACTTCTACACGTATGACGTGTCTCCCTCCGTGGTGCAGCGCTTCAGGACCCTGCTGCAGAAGCTCTCTCACAGAGGTACGTATGAGAGTCTCACAGAGGTACATACCATAGTCTCACAGAGGTACATACCAGAGTCTCACTGAGGTTCATACCATAGTCTCACTGAGGTACATACCATAGTCTCACTGAGGTACATACCATAGTCTCACTGAGGTACATACCAGAGTCTCACTGAGGTACATACCATAGTCTCACTGAGGTACATACCAGAGTCTCACTGAGGTACATACCATAGTCTCACTGAGGTACATACCAGAGTCTCACAGAGGTACATACCAGAGTCTCACAGAGTCTCACAGAGTCTCACAGAGGTACATAGCAGAGTCTCACAGAGGTACATACCAGAGTGTCACTGAGGTATATACCAGAGTCTCACAGAGTCTCACAGAGGTACATACCATAGTCTCACAGAGTCTCACAGAGGTACATACCATAGTCTCACAGAGTAACACAGAAGTACGAACACCA
>NC_137675.1:9925262-9927762 GCF_963989245.1 Nansenia antarctica | reverse complement strand
TAGACTTCATGCACGTTCTGAAACACGAGCGCGCCTCCGCGGTTTGCGCATGCATGTGGGCACACATGAACACGCACGTGGCTCCACGGCAAGACGTCAATTACGGTCACAGTATAAATGCTTTATTTCAGAAGGGAGAGGCAGAGAAGCGCGCTGACCTCCTTCTTAGGACTTCCATAATAGCATAGCGCTAATGACTCAACGCAGCCGGTTCTTAAAGGGAATGGCACCTGGCACGCTGATTGGGTTGATTGAGAAGACGCCCAAAACACACCCATGACTAATTTCTTTGCTTAGCGCCGGGTTTTAGGCGCCCACTACCGCACGCATAATAGCAAAGTGGCCTTGACCACGCCTCCACGTCTTAAGTTTAGATCTACCGCCTCGTCTTATTGCTTAAGACTTATGAAGTGCATAATAGGGCCCTAAGAGTGCAAGGTATATGTAGGTATATATAAGTAAAAACATTGTCATTAGAACATTTATTTGCAGAAAATGACAACTGGGCAAAATAACAAAGAAAAAACGAAAAGAAAACAAGTTGTGGATTGTAGGCCTCCGGCCGTCTGAATGGAGGAGGGGAGGAGAGGAGGGGAGGGGAGGGGAGCAGGAGGGGAGGGGAGCGGGGTGGAGGGGAAGGGAGGAGGGGGGAGGGAGAGGGAGGTGAGAACAGATCACACTCTCCAGGTCTCCGTACTCTAACCATTAGACGACCAGGTGTTGGGCAAAGCTGAACATTGGACTCATCAGAGATGATTGGCCCAATCCTTCTGGTCTTTTGCAAACCTCAGCCTGGCTCTTCTTTGGTTCTCATGGATGAAGGGCTTCTAGCTTCTGTCTCTTTTCTAGCTCTGCACCACTTCAGCACTGCCCCAAGGAGCCTGTTATGAAGCGTCCTCGCCGTGCACTTCACTCTCAGATGCTGTTTGCCATTGTTTTTGTAGGTCTGTAGGCTGTGGAGAGTCATTTTCTCCCTCTGCCTGCCTGCCTGTATGAATGAATGAATGAATGAATGAATGAATGAATGAATGAATGAATGGTCTTTATTGTCATTGATATAGTACAGGTACCAAACAACGACATTTGGGAGGGGTGGCTCCCCTGGTGCTAGGAAAAAAAAAAAAAAAAGCAGGGAAAAGAGCTGGTTTACATAAATAAAGGCTATATACACTATCCACTATACTATACTGTACAACTAAAACACTGTGCTGTACTCTATGCTATGCTATACATATCCTAACATTTCCTATTCTCTGAACCTTGTAGAACCCTGTAGCTTTGTTGTCCAAAATGTCTGCTATTTCTTTGAAATGTTAAGGATGGAAGCAACCTGAAACTCACTGTACCCCTCTGCCAGTAAAGCCAGAATTGAAGCCTTCTTTTCCTCACTCCTCAACACCTTTCTTTTCAACTCTTTTGCCAAGGTCAACACTAGTTATTTTTTTTATTCCAATACTTTTTTAGGTACTACTAGCTCTATTGTTGCCATCCAGCTGGTCCTATTGCAAGAGGATAAGGATGACCACGGCAGTTAAATACGATTCGGTTCAGGTGATCTCCTAATCAGTACCTCACTAAGTAGAATGAGGTGTGCCTGTGTTGGAATTCAACAGACACTGGATTGGAAATGACGGCCATACATGTAGAGACGCTGATTCAAGAAAGATTTTAGAGTGGTCTCTTAACTGTTTCCAGAGCTGTATATGGTCCCAGCTGGAGTCCCTAGAGTCTGAGATCTGAGTTATCTGTGCTCTTTCCTTAGCGTGGGGCTGGTTTAACTGCTGGAGTGTGAGGTGAGGTGAGTTACCTGTTTGTTGGCTGTGTGCAGGTTTGACGTGGGAGGATGAGGCGACCCAGCAGGTGCTGTCTAAGGAGCTGTCTAAGCTGAGGAGGATCCCCTACAGACGGGTCGACACCGGGCCTGGCTATGGCACCAAGACCAGGTCTGGGTCTCTGTCTGTCTGTCTGTCTGTCTTGCTGTCTGTTTATCTGTCTGTCTGTCTATCTGTCTGTCTATCTGTCTGTCTGTCTGTCTGTCTCTCTGTCTGGCTGTCTCTCTGTCTGGCTGGCTGGCTGTCTGTCTGTGTGTCTGTGTCTGTATGTCTGCCTCTCTCTCTCTCTCTCTCTCTCTCTCTCTCTCTCTCTGTCTCTCTCTGAGTCTCTGTATGTCTGTCTGTCTGTGTCTGTATGTCTGCCTCTCTCTCTCTCTCTCTCTCTCTCTCTCTGTCTCTCTCTCTCTGTCTCTCTCTCTCTGTCTCTCTCTCTCTCTTACTCTCAGGAGCACTATAGGAGATATGTTCTGCCTGCCGCAATAACACTGTACAATAACACAACTCCTCCTCCAGCTGGCTCGATCTAGGTGATCAGAGTCAGGCTGGGGGATGGTAAATCATACTGCTTTAGGACTGTTGTCAAATCAAATCAAGACTGCTGTTACTGTATATATTTTATTTTTATTTAAGTACCTATAAAGTACCTATCTCTCTTTCTCTCTTTCTCT
>NC_137675.1:9905262-9917762 GCF_963989245.1 Nansenia antarctica | reverse complement strand
GAGTTATTGATATCTGATCCATAATCCATCAGCTGATCGGTCAGTCAGTTGAGCTGCAACGTTTGCAGGAACAAGTGCAATACAAATCAAGGTTATCATCATTCAGTGTTCTTTTCTCACTTTAAAACAGGTCATTGTGCCCCTGTATCGGTGTGGTAACAGTGTATTTCCTCGAGTAACGACATTGTATTGACATGCTGTGACAGTTATGACCGTGTAATGACGTTGTATTGTGTTGGAGTTGGAGATAATTGAGGTGTTCACGATGAAAGCCTCTGTGTGTGTCTACGTGTGTGTGTGTGTGTGTGTGTGTGTGTGTGTGTGTATGTGTGTGCATGCATGCGTGCGTGCGTGTGTGACGATGGTGTTTTAGATAAGACTAGCTGGAGTCGTTTGGTTCTCAGCGAACCATTCCAGATGGGAACAAGAACAAAACGTCGATGTTTTTTTGGAAAAGAGCTGTTGTTAGAAATGTGACGATCATGCCTCGACACCCAGAGGTGTGTGGTGTGGTGTTGTGTTGTGCTGTGGTGTGGTGTGTATCCCTCTGGCTGTGACGCCCTCGTTCCCCGCCCCCCGCCCTCTCTCCACCCACCTCCGCTCATTGTAATGCATGGGACGGAATGAGGACGGGTATCAGACGCTATCAGAGGTGCATGCATCACAATGAGCCTCCGTCTCCATCTGCCTCCCCTGGTGGTCTGGCTGAGATGACTACTGTAGATATATATATATAGATATATATATATATATATTAGATATCTCATCCTTATACACACACACACACACACACACATGTTCACGTGCACACACGCACATATATATGCCCACACAAACAAGAAAACACACACACACACATACACACACACACAAACAAGAGAACACACACACACACACACAAGAAAACACATGCACACACACACATACACACACAGGCACGCACACACATGCACACACACATACACATGCACACACACACACACGTACACACACGTACACACGCAGACACACACACACACACACACACACCCACGCACATGCACACACACAAGAAAACACATGCACACACACACACATACACACACACACACACACACACACACACACACACACACACACTCTAACTCTCTTCATATCCTGCCCGGTAGCGTCTCCTCTCTATTCCCTCTGAGGCGTTGTGTAAATAAGAGCGTGTCTGCCTCCCTCTCAGCCACATCATTCCTTATTCCATCTAGTTGTCCATGTTTTCAGAAACAGTGTTTCGCCCACCTCTGTCTGCCATCGATGTGTGTTTAGGTTCCATTCCACATCTCTCTGAAATGTACCGTATTCACGCGGGAATGTAAATGAAATGTCATTCGTTTACATTTACTGTACGTATCGGCAGTTGGAAAACAAATTTCCGCTGAACAATTTGAGTCCATTTCTAACGGCGGTACCCCAGGGGAGGCTGTTGGAGGCAGACAGCGGAGGACGGGTTTAGTGACGCTGTTGTCAAACGCGTCCAGCGCCCTGCATACGTAACAGGACAGTGAAGCAGGTGGTCTTCCTTGGTGCTCTACACTCCAAAACCGCTTGGATCTGAAATCAAACAGCGACCGTGAATTTAAAGTAGACATCCTCTGCTTTTATTTGATGCTATTTGTGCAATGCACATCGATATCAGTTTCGCCATTCAGAAATGACAACACTTATTATAAATCCCCCCCCCCCCCCCCCCCCATGTTGTCTACTGGTATTGAAGACAATTCCTGGAAATCAAAAAAGTCACTCTTCATCCATTTGAAAGGCTTTTATTTAAATGATTCGTTGTGGCATGTTTAATACGACAGCAGAGATGAAGGCGTTGATGTGTTTGGACCTGGGCTATGTGGTCGTCCAGGAGAAGAGACTTCTCAGAGAGAACAAATGGACTGTTTGAATTATCCAAATCAATACACAGTGTGGCTTCCTGTGAGCTTCACCAGTGGGAGTGTCAGTGAAACATCCCAGGAAAATTGAGACACTTATACAGTATTAAAATCTTAGAAGTCATATTCAGATGTTACAGCGTGTGTGTGTGTGTGTGTGTGTGTATGTTCTTGAGCATGTTACCGACCAGAGTATCGCTGTACTGTACAATACAATGTTAATATATAATAATATACGCCATTTAGCTGGTGCTTTTATCCAAAGCGACTTACATTTACAGTGAGTGTATACATTTTTCGGTATATATGGTCCCGGCGGGAATCGAACCCACAACCTACGCGTTGTTAGTGCCATGCTCCATGCTCTAGCGACTGAGCTACAGAGGACCACTATTGTCCCTTTCACACACACACGCACACACACACACAACCACCACAGAGGTTGGACACATCGAATAACCTCCCTCACACACACACACACACACACACACAAAACCACTGTGCAGTATGTAACACTTGGGGTTAGTCGTATGTGACGGGCGCTATCTCTCCCTAAAGGTTTCTACCACATAATAATTGTCTTTTGATCACAGCGATAAAGCACAAAAACTGTTGCAGGGGTGACTTTTATTGGACTATTACAACCATTTTTTGTCTAGTCCTTGCTGCGTGTGTGTGTGTGTCTGTGTGTCTGTGTGTGTGTCTGTGTGTGTGTCTGTGTGTGTGTCTCTGTGTGTGTGTGTGTGTGTGTGTGTGTGTGTGTGCGTGTGCATGTGCGTGCGCGCGTGAGGGAGGATATTAGATGTGTTCAGCCTCCGTGTGTGCATGTGTGCGTGTGTGTGTGTGTGTGTGTGTGTGTGCGTGTGTGTGTGTGTGTGTGTGTGTGCGTCTGCGTGTCTGTACCATTACACCACCTCAGTGTTCCATTTGCGCCTCCCTGTTTTTCTTGCAGTCTGACAGACCAGGTGATTCATCATGCCTGGTCTGTCAGGCCCTCACACACACACACACACACACACACACACACACACACACACACACACACACACACACACCAACCCCTCATATCCGCCTGACCCCACTCATCCCCCACTCCCTCCTCCCCCAGCCTCCCTTGATCCCCCCGCTCCCCCCTTCATGCCTCACACACACACACACACACACACACACACACACACACACACACACACACACTGACCCCTCATATCCACCAGACCTCTCTCATCCCTCCCCAGTCTATCTTGTCTGTCTATCTCCCTCCCCCCTCTGCTTCTCCCCCCCTGTCTCTCACCCCCCCCAGCCTCCCTTGACCCCCCCAAACCCCCCCCTCTAGGAGTGTGACAGGAATGTAATGTGTTGGGAGCTCTCCCCCCCTCCCTTTAATAGGCCAGGGTGAACTCCTCAGAGACCAATGACGAGTATTGATGAACTCTTTTGTTTCCTCTCTCTCCATCTCTCTCCTTCTCTCTCTCTCTCTCCCTCTCTCTCTCTCTCTCTCTCTCCCTCTCTCTCTCTCTCTCTCCTCCTCTCCTCAGCCCTCTCCCCACGGATGAAGGCCTTCACCTGATGGAGATCATCGCCCACAGAGCCAGACTGCAGATGACCGACTTCCTGGAGCTCTCGTGAGTGACCTTTCACCTTCCTCTGTCTACGGACGCTTTGGATTCAAGCTCGTAAAACAATTCCAAGGAATCTTAATATATAGAATATTATGTTAGATTAGATTAGATCAGATTCAACCTTATTGTCATTGCAGAGTGCCAGACAACGAAATGCAGTTTAGCATCTAACCAGAAGTGCAAATAGTAATATAAGAACATGATATAAGGCCCTGTCCACACCTATATGTTTTGTTGATAGACGTGGATTTCTAAATCCTAATTTTTGCCCCCTGAAAACGAATTGTTTTGTGAGTTTTTGGTATTCATCACGTCATCATGTGCGAAGATTTCTATGATCATGCGCACTGCAGCTGTTTGCTGTTCCCTCCAACGTCATATCCTAGCAGGTTTTTTGTACTTTGTACTCAAGAGTGATGCTCAAGAATACTTGGACTTCGCTGTCTGTCCAAACAAACAACTCCTTTCCCCGAGGCGGCATGTTGCTTACGAGGGGGAAATGTTGTATTTCGCAGTAACGCGGAAGAACCGGTAGTAGCTTTGTTTTCCTGGCGTCTGATTGGCCAGCGGGGCTCTGGGGTTAAAATTATATCGCCGACTACTGGTGTGGAATGCTCAATGACAGCGTTTATATTGCGTTCATGCGTATGCATGTGGATACAGATATTTTTATAAACATGCTCGTGTGGACGGTAATATTTTTATATACCAAAAACATTTATAAAAAAAACGTATTGCTGTGGACAAGGCCTAAAAAACCTGATATAAAAACATGAGAATATTAGTGATAGGTACAGTATGGCATGTACGGTAAAGAAAAGAGGTATATACAGTTAAGAGCTATGTACAGTTAAGGTAGCTTAAATACAGTATGTAATGTACAGATGTATAAAATAGGCTATATCAAAGATGTGCAATACTACAGTATGTGCAAAGGTAGTATTGTAATATCCACACAAAATGGCCTTTTCACATGTGAAATGTTAAACTGTAATTTTTTCCAGTCATTGTTGTCGTCCTTACAGTATCAGTGTGTGTGAGGTTATCTATCATAGGTGGTTTGGAATCAGAGGAGTTTGAGGATGTTGTTTAGTCTAATGGTAGACGCTTGGCTCTTCCATGTTAATGACCCGGGTTCGAGACCCCCCTTGTCACGGTCAGTCAGTAACTGTATGGTATTGTAGCATCATTGTAGCACATATCCATTTGTCTCTGTAGGCTACAACAGGGTAGCATTTTTTGTACAATCCTTGGTGTGTGTGTGTGTGTGTGTGTGTGTGTGTGTGTGCGTGTGTGTGTGTGTGTGTGTGTGTGTGTGTAAGAGAGAGATTCTATGAGTGAGATATTATTCAAGCACTGTGTATGCTGTGTATGCTTCTGCCTTACACTATATGTGTGAGTGTGTGTGTGTGTGTGTGTGTGTGTGTGTGTGTGTGTGTGTGTGTGTGTGTGAAAAGGTGCACTGTCCCTCCCCAAGCAGCAACACACTAGCCCAGGCTCGGCTGATTCTTATTCTGGAAACGCTCCAGCTTGAGGGAAGGGGGAGGGGGGGGGGGTTGAGAAGACTGCAACTTGCTCACACACACACACACACACACACACACACACACAGACAGACTCACAGATTATTGACATGCAGGCCCATATGCTGCGGAGTGGCTGCCGCAATCTTTTATTAACAAGAGTGAACTCTCACTGAACTCCTCCTCTCCTCCTCCGACGTCGTTGTGTGTGTGCGTGTGTGTGTGTGTGTGTGTGTGTATGTGTGTGTGTGTGTGTTCCTCTCCACAGGTATCTGACTCCGCCCAGGTCTCCTGGGGAATGTGTGTTTGAACACCCGCACTTAGAATGCCATGAGCTTTTTGAAGCCCACGGACGAAATGGGTAGCATAGGGTAGTATAGAACTGACTGAGTGTGTGTGTGTGTGTGTGTGTGTGTGTGTGTGTGTGTGTGTGTGGGTGTGGGTGTGTGTGGGTGTGTGGGTGTGTGTGTACAGTATATCTCAAAAGTGAGTACACCCTTTAGATTTTTGCAAATATTCTGTTATATCCTTTCAGGGGATAACATTATCCTACTGAAACTTTGATATAACTTAAAGTAGTCAGTTTGCTGCTTGAATAACAGTATAGATGTATTGTCCTTTGAAAATTACTCAGTACACAGCTGTTAATGTCTAAACAGCTGGCAACAAAAGTGAGTACACCCCATAGTGAACATGTCCTAATTGTGCCCAATGATGTTGTTTTCCCGCCCTGGTGTCATGTGACTCGTTAGTGTTACAAGGATTCAGGTGTAAATGATAAGCAGGGCTGTTAAATTTGGTGTTTCGGGCGCAATTCTCTCTGAATGCTGGACAACATGGCACCTCATGGCAAGGAACTCTCTGAGCGGCTGAAAAAAAGGATTATTAGGCTTCACAAAGATGGCCTTGGCTATAAGAAGATTGCCAACACCCTGAAAATGAGTTGCAGCACAGTGGCTAAGATCATACAGCGGTTTTCCAGGACAGGTTCCACTCGGAACAGGCCTCGCCAGGGTCGACCAAAGAAGTTGAGTCCACGTGCTCAGCGTCATATCCAGAGGTTGGTTTCCAAAAATAGACGTGCGAGTACTTCCAGCATTGCTGCAGAGGTTGCAGAAGTGGGATGTCAGCCTGTCAGTGCCCAGACCATACGCCGCACACTGCATCAAATCGGTTTGTATGGCCGTCGCCCCAGACAGAAGCCTCTTCTGAAACCGATGCATAAGAAAGCCCGCAAACAGTTTGCTGAAGACAATGAATCCAAGAACATGAGTTACTGGAACCATGTCCTGTGGTCTGATGAGACCAAAATAAACCTGTTTGGGTCAGATGGTGTCCGGCGTGTGTGGCGGCACCCTGGTGAGGAGTACCAAGACAAATGTGTTTTGCCTACAGTCAAGCATGGTGGTGGCAGCATCATGGTCTGGGGCTGCATGAGTGCTGCCGGCACTGGGGAGCTGCATTTCATTGAGGGACACATGAATTCCAATATATACTGTGACATCCTGCAGCAGAGCATGATCCCCTCTCTTCGGAAACTGGGCCGTTTTTTAGGGCAGTTTTCCAACATGATAATGACCCTAAACACACCTCCAAGATGACAACGGCCTTGCTGAAGAAGCTGAAGGTTAAGGTGATGGACTGGCCAAGTATGTCTCCAGACCTAAACCCAATTGAGCACATGTGGGGCATCCTCAAGAGGAAGGTGGAGGAGTGCAAGGTGTCCAACATCCGTGGGCTCCGTGATGTCGTCATGGAGGAGTGGAAGAAGATTCCAGAAGCAACCTGTGCAGCTCTGGTGAATTCCATGCCCAGGAGGGTTAAAGCAGTGCTAGATAACAATGGTGGTCACACAAAATATTGACACTTTGGGCACAATTTAGACATGTTCACTATGGGGTGTACTCACTTTTGTTGCCAGCTGTTTAGACATTAACAGCTGTGTACTGAGTAATTGTCAATGGACAATAAATCTATACTGTTATTCAAGCAGCACACTGACTACTTTAAGTTAAGAAACTTAACTTAAGAAATCAAAGTTTCATTAAGATAGTGTTATCCCCTGAAAGGATGACAGAATATTTGCAAAAATCTAAAGGGTGTACTCACTGTATAAACAATGTATGTATGTACAGTATGTGTGTGTGTGTGTGTGTGTGTGTGTGTGTGTGTGTGTGTGTGTGTGTGTGTGTGTGTGTGTGTGGGTGTGTGTGTGTGTGTGTGTGTGTGTGTGTGTGTGTGTGTGTGTGTGTGTGTGTGTGTGAGTGTGTGTGTGTGTGTGTGTGTGTGTGTGTGTGTGTGTGTGTGTGTGTGTTGGGACCTCTGCCTTCCACCTACCCATTTCCCCACAACAAGCGCTCAGCTTGAAACAGTACATCAATGTGTGTGCAGCCAGATGTTTTACTGCAGGAAATAAAACGACTCACAAAATCACCCAGAACAACATCATCCTCCCACGGAGAGAGAGGGAGCCTCATCATCACCACCCGCCGCCGGTCCACCTACTACCGTCACGGTCACCGCTTCAGAAATAGGGAAAACGGCACTCTGTAACTGTAAAGATAGACTGGATATCGTAACGTTCTGTGTCGGAGGAGCGGGGAGGCAGATGGTATCCAGTGGTCTCACACAGAAGGATGTTTACTCCCGAGTAGAACTGACGTAGCGTAGCTCACAGCTTCGATTCTGGCCTTCGATCGACCTCTCCTGCATGTCGTCTCCTCTCTCTCTCTCTGTCTCTCTCTCTCTCTCTCTCTCTCTCTCTCTCTCTCTCTCTCTCTCTCTCTCTCTCTCTCTCTCTCTCTCTCTCTCACACACCCATCCTTCCTGTCAGTCATCGACTGTCTCTATCCCAATAGAGCAGAAAGGCCCTAAAAAGATATATATATATATATATTTTTTTAAATAGATCCGGCAAAACAGAATACAACACAACACGGACTTACTCAGAAATAAAGGCGAGAACACACACACACACACACACACACACACACACACACACACACACACACACACGTACTCCGAAAAACGGTGTTTGTCAATACGACAGCTTCCGTTTCTCAGGTCCTCAACACACGGCGCGCACACTGTGGAGCACCAGCGGGGAGTGAAGGGAAGGAAGGGTACATTAAGCCACAGTGATAATTAGACACAGGTGATTAGTGGACGAGTGAGGCGGCACAGTGGGTGGCCGGAGGGAGACACCTAGTGGCCGCATTGGGAAGTGCGATCCCCATCCGTAACAGGATATTAAACTGTGAAAATATATCAGTACAGTTTTGATGAATACATTATATTATAGTGTAAAAAATATAATAAGTACAGTTTTGACGAATCTGCATTATATTACACTGTAAAAATATAATAAGTTACATTTTGACGAATATACATAATAATACATTTTAAATAAAAATAAAAATATACAGTTTTGATGAATGTGTCTTCGGGAGTTGTGGCCTCGGGTTGACCTGCCATGTTAATAACACGGCCAGCATTCTGAAAATAAATACTAATAAATATGAATTTAATACATTCGGTATATCAGCAGGCGTCAGGCCTTCCTCGTCAGCGCAGAGCAACGCCACAAACACACACAGCTTCATCATAACGGCGCCATTCCGATGACTTGTATTCAAGCCTCCCGTTGAGGCTATTACGACCCGTTCATTCATCAGACGTCGACACCGCCACACTCGACCACATTAGCGCTACGCCACATGACACGATTTACCGCCAGAAACACCGCTATGAGGTAACGCGGCGGTGACAGGTGCTAGAACGTCTGGGTGGGAACCTTTAGTCATTATCTAACGACCGTGCTGATTGGTGGGCCACGTCGAGGGCCGGCAGGGTGATTGGACGACTGGAGGTCACGTGATGCTGTATTTCACATTTTGAATGCTCCCTCCACGCACGCACACACACACCCACCCACCCATGAAAGGGCGCGCGCACACACACACACACTCACTCACACACACACACACACACACACACACTCCTTTTCTGTTGAGCACCTGACAGTGTGTTGCGGCTGTGTGCTCTCTGAAGCTCTGTTCTCTGTTCCGTATTGAGTGTGTGTGTGTGTGTGTGTGTGTGTGTGTGTGTGTGTGTGTGTGTGTGTGTGTGTCTGTATTCAGCCCATGGGTGGCCCTTACAGCACAGGACTAATGTAAGCCTTTGTCTATGTCCCTGTGTGAAAGTGAAAGGGCCTTGCAATACAAGAGTGATGGATGGCTAAGAGAGATGGAGAGGGGGAGAGGGAGAGAGAGAGAGGGAGAGAGTGAGAGGGAGAGAGTGAGAGGGAGAGAGAGTGAGCGAGGGAGAGGGAGGGAGGGAGAGCGGGAGAGAGATCGAGAGGCAGTGAGAGGGAGGGAGGGAGTACAAGAGGGAGAGAGGGAAAGAGAGGGAAGGAGAGAGAGATGGAGAGAGTAAGAGAGAAAGATAGAGAGAGTAAGAGAGAGAGAGAGAGTATGGAGTTTTTCTGTGTCATCGCAGTGGTACCCCAGCAGGGGGAGCAGCCTAGACAATTTGTCCAAGCCACCACGCTTATTTGGGGGCTGTTGCCCTCCTAGTCACCTGCTCCTACA
The DNA here is from genome assembly GCF_963989245.1 of Nansenia antarctica. NCBI lineage: Eukaryota > Metazoa > Chordata > Actinopteri > Argentiniformes > Microstomatidae > Nansenia > Nansenia antarctica. The sequence goes on along the minus strand of NC_137675.1, from coordinate 9,908,121 downwards.
GTAGTAGCTACACACACACACACACACACACACACACACACACACACACTCTTACTATCATTCATAATTATAAAACATGGGCCATCAAATTTGAGCTATAGCCTATTAATATTACAATGAAAAACAGGACAGAATGTGAGGAGGGACACTCTGTCCCCTATGGCCAAGACACCTCAGCTTACCTCCATACCCCCCCCCCCCCCCACACACACACACACACTCACAGCCGTGTATTTAGTACATATTAATTGGTATCACCCTCCAAACATTGAGCCCATAGGCCACCCAGCCTCCCTCTGTCCTCTCTCCTCCTTCATGTCGTTTGTTAGTCAGAGCACTCTGTCTGTCTGTCTGTCTGTCTGTCTGTCTCCAGTTCACGGACACTGACAATGATGGTTGTTGTATAACCGTTCATTTCTGATTGTGTGAGTGCGTGCGTGTGTGTGTGTGTGTGTGTGTGTGTGTGTGTGTGCACGATGTGTGTGTGTGTGCGTATGCGTGCGTGTCTCTATAGACTCCCAATTTGAAAAAGAAAAAGGTTGGTGGGTGGTGGTGGTGGTGGGGGGGGGGTGTGGTGACGTAATGTCTGACTGACTCTGCGTGTCCTTTCTCAGTGTGACCACTAGGGGGAGAGAGGCACCTACTCTGCCTGATCCCAACAACCGTATAGACGATGTGACTAAAAACTAAAAAGACCTCATTCGCCGCGGATCATAATCCCTGAGTATGAGCGCCTGATGAACAACGACAGATTGACATTTTGGGGAGGAATGTGACTGGACGTGGTAATATCTGAACAGTCACCGAGAGAGGATGACGCTCTTTGCTTTGAGGCACGCAGGGCGAACGCCCCACTGGGCCGGAGAGAAGCATGAGCTCCCCAACCCGGCAAGGTCGTTTTTTACTTTTTACTTTTCCTGTTGTCATGTGGCTTTTTTTTTTGTTTGTTTTTGTTTTTGTTTATATAAACCCGCAGTATATTTGGGGGTGGCGACGTCCCCCCGTCCCCCCCCAACAACCAGTGTGTTCTGAAAATCAGATGAGTGATTCTGCTGTTGGGAGTCCTGATAGAGGTCCCTGGCAGGTTGATGCATCTCTTACAGACGTGACAAATCCATTCATCTCAGATGCAGCTGGAAGGGAGGTGGAGAATAACGGTCAGAACATAAAAGAATGGCGGACTGGCCGCCCGCCTCGATATACTGTAAAGGCCTGGGGAGGCTGGCGGAGGTAGGAATCGGAGGCCGTTGGAGGCTCGTTAGAATGGACGGAACGGTGTTCGACACGGTGCATGACATTGACCCTGTCCCCTGATGTCGACCTCCACCACTCTCTCCACTGTTACAGAACCAAAACTGATTTCAAGACTGGTTTCATTCGGTATCGTTAAAATACTGTCGAGAACCAGAAATACTGTACACAGGTTTGTGCTGTGGGAATAGGCTATCGCAAATAGGCTACCCAATACATGTTTGATGACACTTCATTAATGACATTAAAATATAATGGAAACCGGTAGAAAATATGTGACAGGGCATGGTTAAAAAGTCCTCAACTAGGGCAACATCTTTTTTCTGTTTTTTCCAGATTATGAAAGGGTAGATTGTAAGCTTTAAAATGATGTGCCATACATTGAAATCTGAAACAAGTTGAAGAAGTCATGGATAGTTTAATGGTGATACCCCCTGAACCACCGTACTGAGATATCTAGCCTCAAACTTCTTCAGAGACGTTTTTCACAGAGGTAATGGGTGGGAACAATAGCTGATTAACTCTAATCACCCTAATCACTCCCTCAAGACAACCACACCCTCAAGACAACCACTCCCCCATTACACTACCTGTCATTACCTACCTGTCATCTGTCAGTGGGGTTGTCAGCTAACCCTCAGGAAGCAAAATTGCAGGGCTGACACGTTTAAATAGCTAAATAATAATAATAATAATAATAATAATAATAATAATAATAATAATAATAATTCAAGATTCATGATTCATCATCATTTTATTGCCATGTGTGCCAAAAGTTTATTACGTCCCATTACAAGTACAAGAGAGTAAAATTCATGGCAATGGAAAAAATTAGGCAAGATACAATTGAGCAATACAATACAATGCAATACAATAATAGAATGGTAAAAAATAATAATGTTGTCTGTGTGCATTCATTTATCATTATAGTCCATAAAGCATCTAGTGGGACTTCGGCGTAGTTCCTTCCCATCCCATCTGGGCATCAAAGCTGTATTAAAAAAAGAAGACAGTACATTTCAAATGATTGCTCACTGTTACCAACACCACTTTTACGAAATAGCCTACTACTATCTTCATAAAATAGAATAGCTTATACAATGACAAAGACAAATACCTGAAGTGCTGGTGAAAACGAAAGCTAACTTATTTGCAAAACAGCGCCCCCGCCACCACGTCGGCGCAGTGCCACAATTGCAGTTAGAAATGACAGAAATCGCCCCGCGGTGGCGCAGCGGTCTAAGCATCAGTCTCTGGTGCAAGCTGCCCACTGGGGACTGGGATCGAAACCTGGTCTCGCCAGACCCGGGGCCCACGGGGAGCAGCATATTGGACGGCCGCTCCCGAGGGTGGTATAGGCTATTTCCGGATAAGGATCCGTCGCGCAACACCGCCCCCGTCTGGTGCCGGAATAACAGTGTTGGGCTCGAGGGGCCGGTAGCTAGTCTATCGGCTCTCTCATCTGGGCTGCCGGCCACGGGGTGCGCGTGTGGCCGATCCTACGCAATAGGCGACAGGGGATAATTGGACACTAGGTTGGGTATAATTGGATACTAAATTGGGTGAAAAAGGGATAAAAAAATCCCCCCCCCAAAAATAAAATAAATA
>NC_137675.1:9890262-9900262 GCF_963989245.1 Nansenia antarctica | reverse complement strand
GTTGTGATTTTCAACAACGTTGAAATGTATTTCCGTGTTTCAAAATAAAAGTCTGAACATTTTGATTGGTTGCCGACATGCGGACCAAAACACTACACCATGTCACATTTACGTGCATGGGCAGCATGACCAAACTTGGTTCCCCTAATTTAAAATGGGCCTCTCCTGAGAAAAAACAAACCTTTATGATTTGATGAATATAATATTAATATAAATAACACAAACAATTGTATTTTGCATAAAGACAAACATGGTCTGTGTATTGCACCTGTAGCCTATATTGCAGTTTTTTGGCCTTCAAATCCAACCAATGAGAGCATCTTTTACAGCTGAATTTGACCCTGTAATCCAGTGCATTTGTTGTTTTCATTATCCAACAGTAGACACATTCAGAACATGTTTTGATCTCTGAGTCTAAGATATCTTGCCTTGAATGCCCTTATCAGTCCTGATGTTCCATTTGAGACAACTCCCAAGATTCCCTTTCTGTTGAACAGTGCCAGAGCTCACGCGTGCTGCTCTCTGAGAATCACTGGCATAGTAGAGCTGGGTTAGAGTGGAGCAACTCTCATCTGACCCATCTGTCTCGTTCTAACGATTTGTGACTGCAGCTGGTGAAACCAGGAACAAGTCACCAACCGAGAGTAGTGGGGATTACTCACTGAGTCCATTGCATTGCAATGTTTTGGCTCGAATAGCAAGCGTGTCACTGATTTTCAACAACGTTGACATTTATTGACATTTTTCAGAATAAAAGTCTGAATATTTTGATTGGTTGGCGACTTGTTCCTGGTTTCACCAGGTGCTGTCACATATATGAGACTGTTTTAGGAAGTAAACACAGACTTCGCCCTCTCTAAGTAAAATGGTGATAGTTTTAGACCATGCATTATGGTTGACCAGGAATACACATGAACATGGATTTGGGGTAAACCTCCCCTTCAGGTGATTAGAGTACACTTGGACATTGTTATTGTGTGTTGGCGTAGCCTGCAAAAAGTTGTTGGGGGTCAACCTGAAATGATTGATGTCAATTTGGGGTAGTGAGACAAAAAGGTTTGAACCACTGACCTACACAATAGCATTGATGGTGGGTAAAGAGGCTGGTGGAGGTAGAAATCGGAGGACGGGCTTGTTCTAATGGATGGAAGAGATTAAGGAATGGTATCAAACGTTTGTGTGTGTGTGTGTGTGTGTGTGTGTGTGTGTGTGTGTGTGTGTGTATGAAACCATTCAGTCCCATGCATCACAATGAGTCCGTCCTCCGATTTCTACCTCCACCAGCCTCCCCTGGATGGGAGAAATAGCAGAGGGGGAGGTGTCAAGTGGCAATGACATCCATCAGCATTATGAGGAAAAGCACCAATGGTAATCCTCTTTACCCTACGACCCCCTGACCCCCTCACCCATGACCTCCGACCCATCAGCCAATCACCACCGTGCGCTGCTGAAGGACATACAGAAACACGCGGTCAGAGAACCTCAAAGGACAGGATGTGGTTTGAAACCATGACGACTAGCCGCATTTTAACAGAGAACGAGTCTGAGCTAATAATAATAATAATAATAATAATAATAATAATAATAGATTTTATTTAAAAGGGCCTTTCTCAAACTCAAGGACACTGTACAGAAAAGATCTGTATCAAAAAGGCAGCCCATAGCACAGTGTTAGTCAGGACCCATGCCATGCTGTAGGAAAGCCAGTCTGAACAGATGCATCTTGGGTCTGGTCTGGAATGTGTTGAGAGTATCCAAGCATCAGATGGCTGGTGGAAGGGTGTTCCACATCTTGGGTGTGTTTTAGTGGATGCTCATGGTAGTTAACATACACTGTACATGTGTTCTCTGAGAATAAAAGGTTCTGTGGGAGAACTCTTTGGGGTTCCAAGAAGCCTTTCCCGCAGTGAGTTCTAGATGGAACCCAGCATGGTTCTGCAGGATATGGATCCAAACGGGTTCTTCCCAGCAGGGTTCTCCCTCAGTAGAACCCTGCTGGAACCTGTAGCTTCAGTATTGAGACCTAAAGGGGAATATATAGATATAGATTTCATGGAGGTATATTGCATGTGTTATCTGAAATATTGGACGTTTGGCTTATTATTGTTTGATTATTCGAGTCTCTTTGGTAACACTTTAGCCAACACCCAGCTCATGGGTCTCTGTGTGTGTGTGTGTGTGTGTGTGTGTGTGTCTGTCACATCAGAGAAGCCTCAGTAGTGAGTTGGAGCAGTAATGAGGCGACGGGTTGATGAAGGGGAGAACAAACCCTGTGTGCGTGTGCGTGCGCGCGTGTGCGCGACTGTGTGTGTGCGTGTGCCTGTGTGTGTGCGCCTGCTGTGTGTGTGCGTGCCTGTGTGTGTGTGCTCTTGCGCCTGTGTGTGTGTGTGTGTGTGTGTGTGTGTGTCATTAGGCAGGCTGTCAGTCCTGAGAGAGCTGGGTGTGTTCCCTCCTAATGATCCAGGGCCGGGCCCAGCTCCAGCACCAGACAACCCCTCGTCACCTGCAAGGGGAAATTGGCTCTGTCAAAGTAGCTTACATGAATAGCTAACCTTGTTTCTTCTTCTATTGATGACAGGTTGGATAATTGAGCTCCCCCCCACACACACACACACACACTCACTCACTCTGCCTGGGACTGATTATGCAATGGCACTCCCTCCCCACTCTCTCTTTTAAGTGCTATTGTGTGTGTGTGTGTGTGTGTGTGTGTGTGTGTGTGTGTGTGTGTGTGTGCGTGCGCGCCTGTTGGTGTGTGTGAAGCACATTATGTCAATTGTTTGCATGAATATCAATCCGTGCTCATCAATGACCCTTCAAAACAACGTATTAGCATAAAAGTGCGTGTGCGTCTGCGTCTGTGTCTGTGTCTGTGTCTGTGTCTGTGTCTGTGTCTGTGTCTGTGTGTGTGTGTGTGTGTGTGTGCATCCGTGCATGTGTGTCTGTGTGTGTGCGTGTGTGTCCTCTTTCATGATACTAAGTGGTTTTGAAGGATCATAGATGAGCCGGGATTGATATTCATGCGAACATTTGACATAATGTGTCTGATATGAAACATTGCGGCCTCTTACCTCCGATGTGGCGAGCGGCGTGGGTGTGTGTGCGCCGTCTTCAAAGTGTCATTTGTCATATTCAACGAAAATATCACCTCCTCCCACGGCAGAGATTATCCCAACACCGCTAGTTTACGGAATCGTGTAGCGTTGTAATTGCCTCGTTTTATCATCATTTACAATTTCTTCTTAAACGTACCTTTGGCTTTGGCATTTGTCTTTTTAAGCGGCCGGGACGAAACTATCGATTACGATGTGCTCTCCTTTTTTTCCTTTTTTTCATTAGATTTTTGTTATTGCGTTTAAACGGCACGATGAGATTTTCCGGGTTCTATCGTAGCAGCCAATGACAGATGGTTTAATCTTGTTATGGTCAGAAACGGGAGAGAGGCACCGTCGAAATAATTTGACCTGCTGGACAAAAGGAGCCAGGCCTTACCTCAGCATCATCAGTTCTCTGGCTAGGAACAACGCTGGATCGATACGGGCCAGGCCTCCTGTGTGTGTGTGTGTGTGTGTGTGTGTGTGTGTGTGTGTGTGTGTGACTTGTTCACAAATGGGTGCGGCCCAAGCATGGTGCTGAGGCTGCTGCACGTGTGTGTGTGTGTGTGTGTGTGTGTGTGTGTGTGTGTGTATGCGTGTGCGTGTGCGTGTGCGTGTGCGTCTGTATAGATCCCTGAGTGCAGGGCGTCTGTCACGCGCGCCCTGCCATTGTTAGAGGCTCTGAGGGCCAGCGAGGGCCGGTGTCAACGAAGGGGGGTGTCAAGAAGGTGGGCCACGGGGTGACGACCCCTATTGTCAGGCCTGGGGTGGGGGGCAGGGGTGGGGGGCAGGGGGGTGGGGGGCAGGGGTAGGGGGGTGGGGGGCAGGGGGGTTGGGGGCAGTGGCAGGGGGGTGGGGGGGGCCCAAAGGCCACTTCCAGTGGTGCGTGGCGGGCGTGAGAACGGGACCCCCACAATAGGCTGGAGGTCAGGGTCACAATTAGCACTTAAAGCAGGAGGAGGCCTGCTGAGAGGCAGTGACTTTACTTAAGCCATATCACTCACTCACTCACTCACACACACACACACACACACACACACACACACACACACACACACACACACACACACACACACACCAGCCTGTCCATCACTGTGTGGGAGGGGGAGTTTGTGTGTGAGGCATACACACACACATAACATAACACACACACACACACACACACACAGCCTCTGGCTTAATGAGATGCCCACGCGTGTGTTGATAAAGAGCCACTTATTTTTAACTCAATTGTAATTCAGAGTCACCAGCACCATGCCAGTGTCTTTAGGGAAGAAGATGTATACACTGTCGTCAAAAAGATGACATGAAAATGTCCATTTGCCCCATACGACGTGATCAGGGGTAATCAAATAAATAGATCTGTGATTTAAAGCTAGATATACACAAAATGAATGACCACGGATGACATCATATAGTGGATCATTTTCTTAGGAAGGCGTTGTTGCTTTTCTATTTGTCAGTTTTAACACCACTTCTTCTTTTTCTTCTCTCTCTGTCTCTCTCCCTCTCTCTCTCTCTCTCTCTATCTCCCTCCCTCTCCCTCTCTCTCTCTCTCTCTCTCGCCCTCTCTCGCTCCCTCTCTCTCTCCCCCTCTCCCTCTCTCTCTCTATCCCCCTCTCTCTCTCTCTCTCTCTCCCCCTCCCTCTCTTTCCCTCTCTCTCTCTCTCTCTCTCTCTCTCTCTCTCTCTCTCTCTCTCTCTCTCCCTGCCATGAGACTCCCATAACCTCAACCTGTCCTTGACTGTCCCTCTCTCCTCCCTCTATAAACCGTTGAGTCATTTCTGATCACCGCTTCATATTCCCATCATGCACTCTGGCGTTGAAATGAGACCCTGATTCCTGTGATGATTACAAAGACATCTGTATTATCGTCTTTTTATTTATTTATTTTTTTACCCCCTTCCTCCGCTTTCTTTTCCTCTTCCTCCGGTTGACTGGATTAGCATAGATCTGTCTTTTATAGCGGGACAGCTCTGACCTTCACTTGTCAAAATGCCAGAAGTAATTACTTGGGTCTTACAGTGAAACCAATGGGGTTTCTCTACCTAACTTCCCCTTTACTTTACTAAGGGGAAGGCCTTAGTTCACCTCCTGGCTCTGTCGGATTGGAGGCCATTGACTTAGGCCCCCGTGAAAAACCACAAAAAAAACACCTGTATACGTATGAAATGACGATCCGATTCGAACGGCGGAATCCGGGTGTGACTTTTGAAACAAGCTAGCGAGCAAACAGCTAGCAACCCAGCGACGCGATACGGAAGCCTCGCTGGCTCAACGGACGACCCGACAATTTTGTGTGTTTTTTGTCCCAAAGAAAAGAAAGAAAGGAGTCGGAAAAACTAAACGGACACACGGACAGACGCTCGTCTCCGTCAACCGTTGGCTCCGTCTGCGGTTAGCAGATAGCACAGGTTATTGTGGAGAAAAGAAACACAGATAACATACAATAAGCGTGAGGTGTTTATGTCGTTTTTGTAATCGATCGGTTCCAGTGTGACCTTTTCGGCGTCTCCACGGAGATTGCGATGTTGTCACCCCTAGCAACGTTAACCCTGTACTTTACAGTCACTCACTGAAACCTCTACAGGACCTGTTCAAGTAGAATGCCAGTCGAGTTAGTCTGTTGAGCCCTTCCCACCGAGCGCGGGAGGACACTCGATGCAGGATTCCCTCTCTCTCTCCCTGTTGTCTCTCAGATGCTGTGGGGAAGAAGAAGAAGAAAAAACTAATCTGGGGGGAAAATGAACTGACAAACCCCCAAAAAAGAGAAGAAATTAGGTTTTCGCTGTTTTCACCGTTACCGTCTCTAAGATGCTGTGGGAAAAAACTGAAAATGATCCAACCCCCACTCACTTCACACACACACACAAAAGAAGGAGGAAAATAAAGCGGTTTCGCGATGTTTATCGGTTGCTATGTTCTTTTGGGACGTGTTTGCGGTCGGCTGAACATCGTCGTTGGAGTGGCCCTCTTTCAAGTCACAACAGGTGCTTGGCTGTCTGTCTTTGTACCTCGCCTCACAGAGCTGGGAGTGCCGTTTCATCGCGGGTCTCAGACGGGTCCCTCGCTCCAAACTAAGCCTCTCTCTCCCTCCCCGGGTTCAGAGTCACCTTTATGTGTTTGTTGGGCTGACTTCAGAGGGATGGGTGAGGCTGGGCTGAGGGAGGGAGGGGAGGCTGGGCTGGAGGGAGGGAGGGTGGGAGGGGAGGCTGGGCTGGGCTGGGGGGGAAGGGTTGGAAGGGAAGGGGAGGCTGCGTGTTGTTCTCTAGAGCTTTAAGGAGCATCTGTGGTTCCTGCTGTGGTGTCAGGGGATCACAGGTGTGTGTGTGTGTGTGTGTGTGTGTGTGTGTGTGTGTGTGTGTGTGTGTTTGGAGCGGAGTGTGTTCAGAGAGAGAGTCATGGTACTCAGCCAGCACAACCCGGGCAAAGGCGGGCAGGTTGGCAGGGCCTCTCAGGGTCCTATACTCCCGCAGCTGGCATCTCTCTCTCTCTCTCTTTCTCTCTCTCTCTCTCTCTCTCTTCATTCCCTTCTTCTCCACTCGCTCTCTCTTGCCCTCTCTCTTTTTTTCACCCACCCTCTCTCTCACTTCATCCCCCCCCCCCTCCTGCCGACTCTGTTGTCAGACCTCTTACAGATGGCCTCAGAGCTGCTGGCTTCACAGTTGCATCACTCTTGCATCATTCAAGCAACTTGCTGGCAGAGAGAAAAAGAGAGAGAGAGAGAGAGAGAGAGAGGAGAGAAGGGGATGAAGAGAGAGAGAGGAGAGAAGGGGATGAAGAGAGAGAAAGAGATAGAGGGAGAGAGGGAAAACGCTTCTTCTCTCCGCTCCACTGTGCTGTCTGCTCTCTCTCTCCGTGTCTAGAATGGGAGCATGTGGGATGTGTCAATGAATGCTAAACGCGGGATGACATCACCTTTAGTACGGGGGCGTTTCTTTCCGTAACTATTTGCATAAGCGCTGTCGTGCTATTACGAGCCTTGTTTCATCGCCGAGACGTTACATAAGGTCTGCCCACGTACCTGCGGAACACCCATGTCCTGTGCGTACTTATGGCGATGTAACTACATGTTATTACAATGTTATTATAATGTTGTCACTACAGTTATTACAGGGTAGTTACGTATGGATAGTGGAGAGGTTACAGTGACACTGTGTCCTGTGTAATCCTACCTCCGAATGACGTGAATGTTCTCACGTCTCCTTCGGAGGTCTGGAGAATTTGCGATTAGCCGGTCTGGATGGAGCGATGGGAGAACGCGCTCGCAATTCCATTGGACGTTACATTCCGAGAGCCCCCCCCCCACACACAGGGGCGCCGCTAGAGATTCTGGGCCCCATGACAGAATATCATTTTGGGCCCCCCCCACCTAAACCACCCATCAACCTAAACCCAGTTGAAGTTGATGAACTATTGATGCACTGCAAGAAATCCAATGATGGACATCTTTTGTAAATGTAATTTAAAATTACAGTTAATACAGGAATCAACAATTCAGCAAAGAAATCTCAACATTCTTTAACTTATTAAATTAAGACTTGAACAACACAAGGACAAAAGTATAATTAAATGAAGATTGGAACCCAATTATAAAAGTATAAATCACACAAAAAGTAAAAATATAATTTTAATGGGGTGGTATTGTGTCTAAATAAATGTAGATCTTGTAAAGATCAGTTGGCCATAATACTGTCAGGATTAGATCAATGAAGAATTACAGCAGAGAGATATTTACTGACTCAGCATTGCTTGTTTCACACAAAGACAAACGTGTCTTATACAAGAGGGAGCAACACAGACATGGTGCCAGCAAAATTGATGGGAAATGGGAACATTTTTTTTTTTACACTGCGGCAGTACTGTGGAATAGTATACCTGGAGAGCTAAAAACTATATCTAGCCTAATGCACAACGATTCAAGATAATAAAGAGATCAAATCAAATCAAAGCTAAACGCTGGGCCTTCTTAGTAGCAAAATCTTTAATACGATCCTTGAAATCTAGTGATGAAGCCAAATTGCTGTGCTGCCTTGCTTGAAGAGGGTCCTGGCATGGAGTATCCATAGGTACATAATTCATAATGGGCCGGTTTCACAGACAAGGCTTAAGCCTAGGCCTGGACTAAATCACACTTTCAATGTAAAATCTCCATTGAAGATGCTTTTTAGTCCAGGATTAGGCTTAAGCCTTGTCTGTGAAACTGGCCCAATATGTCCTATAATAGTATTAACATAATAATGCATACATTACACCAGATTAGCTAACTTAAATGTTATCTAACTAGCTAACAATATTCTTAAGATGCCAGTGGTCAATGTTATTGCAATTACTGGAAGAAAGTTACTAAATATGAATATTAGCTAAAGTTGTATTCAATGCTTGCATGGTAATGCAGCATACATTAAAATATTCAAAATATGTTTGTTAACCCCAAACTCCTACTGCTCACCTCCTTCTCCTTCAACTGGGAGGTGGGTTGAAGGAAGGAGTCCTGATCCTGAAGCTGCATCTGTGCATGACGTGATTAGCATGTAACATTATACTAGTTAGCTAGCTAGCTATAGCAAGAGTGCATAGCTGCTGGATACAAATTCACTGAGCTCTAATAACCTATATTTGGACCAAAATTGCACTCATCTCATACATTTAACTGAAATTATACTGACAGTGCACTGTAAGTTAACTTTACTTGAAGTTAATGTTAATTAGCTATAGCGAGCTAACTAGATCATCCACGCAGTGATTAGGTCACTAAACCACACAATGTTGTCTAGATAGCCTACATGTTATGGGCCCCAAAAGAAGGTCTGTGAATGAATACCCTTCTTTTTTTTTTTACTTTGTGACGAGCTGTCGCCCTTTTTTGTCACTCTCCTCGTTCTTTACTTTTACTAACTAACCCCCCCCTAGCGGCGCCCCTGCCCCCACATGCCCGTAGAATCAGAGATGATTGCTTGCAGTTATGTGCGTCAGGTAGGACTATTTTGGAGAGAGTTGTAGTGGGCCTCAGCGATGCCTGATGAGAACTCTTAGTGGGCTACAGAGATGCCTGATGATAACCCAGACAGACCTCTTCAGGGTCCTGAGAGATGCCTGATGAAAAGCCTAACGCAGACCTCTTAGTGGACCTCACAGATGCCTGATGAGAACACAAACCAGACCTCTTAGGTGGGCCACCAAGACGCCTGATGAGAGCACAATCCAGACCGCTTAGGTGAGTCACAAAGGTGCCTGATGAGAACACAGTCTAGACCTCTCAGTGGGCCTCGGAGATGCCTGATGAGAAGCGAGGCAGACAGGAGGATTGATTGGTCCTCTTCAGTTGATTACAGCCACTCAATCCCCTTGTCCTCCCCTCCTGTTCTCATCACTCCATCTCGGAGCAGAGAGAGGGAGAGGGGTGACTCACCAAGAAATCAAGGGCTGGGGCTAGAGGTCTGGGGCTAGGGATGAGGCTGGGGCTGAGGTCTGGGGCTGGGGTCTGGGGCTAGGGATGAGGCTGTGGCTGAGGTCTAATGCTAGGGATGAGGCTGTGGCTGAGGTCTAGGGCTAGGGATGAGGCTGGGTCTGAGGTCTAGGGCTGGGGATGAGGCTGTGGCTGAGGTCTAGGGCTGGGGATGAGGCTGGGGTCTGGGGCTAGGGCTGAGGCTGGGGCTGGGGGCTGGGGAGGAGGCTGGGTCTGAGGGCTAGGGCTAGGGCTAGGGATGAGGTCTGGGGCTGGGGGCTGGGGCTGGGGCTGAGGCTGGGTCTGAGGTTTGAGCTTGTGATGAGGCTGAGGCTGGAGGATGAGGCTGGGGACTGGGACTTGGACTGGGTAGGTGGGTCCTGGGGGACTGGGACTGGGTAGGTGGGTCCTGGGGGACTGGGACTGGGTAGGTGGGTCCTGGGGGGGGTGGGAGCTG
>NC_137675.1:9870361-9875062 GCF_963989245.1 Nansenia antarctica | reverse complement strand
GAAAGGTCATGGAGGTGTGAGAGAGAGAGAGCGAGAGAGGGAGGGGGAGAGGCATTAAGTGGCGGCAGCCCGTGTGAATTTTCCTGTCACAAACGATAAGTGGGCCTCTCTCTCTCTCTCACACACACACATACACACACTCTCTCTCTCTCTCTCTCTCTCTCTCTCTCTCTCTCTCCATCTCTCTCTCTCTCTCTCTCCCTCTCTCTCTCTCTCTCTCTCCCCCCTCTCTCTACAACAGAGGTAATCAAAGTAAAATTCAACAGAGTTCAGTTTGAGAACATTTCCCCAAGCAAAGGTCTGGAACATCATAATGTCTAGCTTGCGTTATGATTCAGTGCCACTATATGGACAAAAGTATGTGGACACAATCATCGTCAAATTATGAATTGGAACGCTGACTGCGAGCCAGTCCTTCTCGCCCAACATCAGTGCCCGATCTCATTAATGCTCTTGTGGCTGAATGGGAGCAAATCCCTTCAACCATATTCTAAAATCTAATAGAGTCAAGTAAAGTCTTCCCAGAAGAGTGGAAGCTGTTATAGCAGCAAAGATTGGGACCAACTTTGTCTGTCTCTCTGTCTGTCTCTCTGTTTGTCTCTCAGTCTGTCTGTCTCTCTGTCTGTTTGATTCTCGGCCTGTCTGTCTGTCTGTCTCTCTATCGGGCTGTCTGCCTTTCTGTATTTCGATTTTTTTTTAAAACAAATGATATAATAGCCGTTAATCGATTAACGATTCCCGAAGAATATAACTTATATAAATGCCTCATGAGTTTTTGTTCGACTGTCTTACCGCATCAGAACCCAAAATAGAAGCTTGTGTTAAGCTTGTGTAAACAACCACTGTACAGCTTTAACACATCACACTACATGTTTTCATCTCACGGATGGTTGGTCCTCCCGTCGCTCTGTGTAGAGATTTAAGAGTGGTTGTGTTTCTTCAGCCCCATCCCTCAGCTTCCAGCTCTCTGTCCAAAAAACATGTCCCCAACAACACCAAACCCACAGAACCACCATTCTGTTTGGTGTCAGGTATTCATTTGGTATTCAGGGGCTGAATGGGCTACTGGATTTAGCGGTTATAGACTGGTTAGGCTGTAAATTGTCAATCCCATCTGGCAACCCTGCCGCTAGCCAGGCTATTACCGCTGTTTGTTCATCACATAGGCTAGCCTACACATTAATAATAGAATAAAATAAATAGCCTATATATTCGTATTTTTAATATAGAAGGAATCAGAATATGTGACAATTTAATTTGAGCAAATTGTATTCAAATTGTGCTTAGAGGGAATTATTTTTCACCGGACATTATGACCGAAGAGGTTTAAATATGTCGGACTTCAACCGATTTTACCGGACAAAGACCAGTAATTACCGGTTAAAGGAAACCCAGATTCAGGCAATTACAGGAGTTATGGGTTCAAGCGACGAAAAGGCACAATTCAGCCTAACCATTCATGTATTGATTAACATGACATGTGCATGTACAGCCTGTCACCTCACAGGCACAGTGCTTTAGAAAGATGACATAATACATACATATATCAATCTTCTGAAAGAAAAGAGAAACACTTTTCCACGGCAGGTGGTATTGCAAGGTCCTCCACAATCTGCTGGTATATATTAGAAGAGATGTTTCCTCCAGTCCATCCTCCAGCCTCACTCAAGCTAATCCTGTTCTCTGAGGTGAAAGTAGAAGGTAAAGTAGAAGGTAGGCATTTTATCTACAAAGTGCAGAGCGGGGTAGCGTGACAATGTGAAGTGTGAGATGGAGTGGTGTGTGTTTGTCCCTCTTCTCTCCTCTCTCTTCTGTGTGAGTGTGTGTGTGTGTGTGTGTGTGTGTGTGTGTGTGTGTGTGTGTGTGTGTGTGTGTGTGTGTGTGTGTTTGACTGTCTCACCCCTCTCCGGTGTGAGCGGTGTGTGTGTGTGTGTGTGTGTGTGTGTGTGTGTGTGTGTGTGTGTGTCTGTGTGTGTGTGTCTGTGTGTGTGTGTGTGTGCGCACGTGCGAATGTGTGTGTGTGTAGTGTGTGTGTGTGCGCACGTGCAAATGCGTGTGTGTGTAGTGTGTGTAATGTGTGTGTGTGCGTCTCCCCTCTGGTGTGTGAGGCCGTGGGCTGGAGGTGGTGGTGATTGAGATCACTGCTCTGGGAGAGCGCTCAGACACCAGCCCCATTTATAGCAGCTTATCTCAGACGGGTGAATAATCACCATCTCTGCTCATCAAACCTAAATGTCCCCCTCGCACACGGAGGAGAGAGGGAGGGGGGAGGGAGGCGGGGGAGGAGAGAGGGAGGGGGGAGGCGGGGGAGGAGAGAGGGAGGGGGGAGGGGGGGGAGGAGAGGCAGAGGGAAATAAATAGAGAGACACACAGAGAGATAGAGGGGGGGGAGAGGAGGGAGGGAGGGAGAGAGAGAGATAGAGAGGGAGAGAGGTTGAGATGGAGAGATGACAGAGAGAGAATTCAGATGGGGGAGCTTACAGGGTTTAAGATCTTCCCTGGTTGTAAAAGCAGGACATTTGGAGGGTGTTTAGCCCCTCCTGATACCTGCCAGCTGTGACTCCGGCTGAACTCCAGAGCCCAGATGACGGGGTGAGGAGCGGCTCCGTCACACAGCCTCCACCGCGGGTCAGGGGGAGGCCGGGGAGGTAGAAAGAGATCGGAGGACGGGCTCAATGTCAAGCACAGAGCGGGACGAGGGACAGTGTCGACCACACCCTCCTCCGACATCAGCCTCCGCCAGCCTCCTCGTCTCGTTCCATGCATGACAATGAGCCCGTCCTCCGGTTTGTTCTACCGCCACCGGCCTCCCCCGGCAGTGATGGTGAAAGGGGGGAATGAGTCAGGAAACCAATAAAAAATGTTCAGACTTTTATTCTGAAACATTTTAATAAATGTCAACGTTGTTGAAAATCAACGACGCGCTCGCTAGTCAAGGCAACATATTACGACGCAATGGATTGGGTGAGTAATCCCCACTGCTCCCTAGTTAACTATAACACTACTTTACATTGTTAGCAGGCTCACCAAACAAGCTGTGTTAGTTTATCGTCGATTTTCAACAACGTTGAAATCCATTGACGTTTTTTTTCCAGAATAAAAGTCAGACATTCGGTCGGTTTCCCGACTGGTTCCTCCTTTCACCAGCTGCCGTCACATAATCATATATGACATTTAGCATTTATTTATGATGATTTTTTTGTTTTTATCCCTCTCTCTCTCTCTCCCTACAGAGCAGTGAGAGCATGTTTGTAGTATAATGGGCTCCCAGGGGGGAAATCAAACCCACAACCGTAGCTTGGCGAGAGCTAGGATGAGCCCGCTCAGCCACGCCAGCACACAGCGTTGTGTCTATAGACTGTCAGACTCCAGCACATTGTTTGGAGCGCTAGGGTCATTCATTAACGTGTGGGTTTGCATCTCTGTGTGTTTGTGTGTGGGAGGCTGGCTGGCTGCTGTCACATTGAAAGCCTCATCACATGTTTGTTTGTTTGTTCTTTGTGTGTGTGTGTGTGTGTGTGTGTGTGTGTGTGTATGTGTGTGTGAGAGTGTGTGTGTGTGTGTGTGTGTGTATGAGTCTGTGTGTGTGTGTGTGTGTGTGTGTGTGTCTGTTGTTCAAATACCTTTTCTCTGTTTTCGCCTCTGCATTTAAATGCATGTGGGGAAAGGCCATTGAAATGTCACCACTCGAAAGCGGGAGGGAAAAAACATATCAACAATAGCAAAAAAAAAAGAGAGAGAGGCGGCCGCATACAATATTGCCCTCATCTTGCATAAGCTACGTGTCGGGAAATGTGTGCGTCGTGTGGAGAACTAGCACATTATAGAACAAAAAAAACAGAAAAACGAAAAGAATACACAAACACATTTGTTTGCTGAAGTTATAAAACAAGAGAATTGCGGTGATGTGATGTGATTGTGATGAGAAAAGTATGTGTCTTTCTCAGTGTCAAGCCAAAAATCCAGACAAATATCGATCTATCTCATCAACGCCTCACTCTGGGGGGGTAGAAATGGGAGGACGGGCTGGTTGTAAAGTACGGAAGGACAGGGTACCAAACACACTGAGGTGTGTGTGTGTGTGTAATGAGAAGAGAACAAGTGTGATTCAAACATAACAAAAAGTCATGTTTTCCACTGAGCCTGTCCTCCGATTTCTACCTCCACCAGTCTCCCTTGAGTCGGTCCAAGGCCTGGTTGCAGGGGGGGCCAGACCCAGACCAGACCCAGACCAGACCCAGGCCAGACCCAGACCAGACCAGACCCAGACCAGACCTGACCCAGACCAGACCCAGACCAGACCAGACCCAGACCCAGACCCAGACCAGACCCAGACCCAGACCAGACCCAGACCAGACCCAGACCAGACCAGACCCAGACCAGACCAGACCAGACCCAGACCAGAACCAGACCAGACCAGACCAGACCCAGACTAGACCCAGACCAAACCCAGACCAGACCCAGACCAGACCCAGACCAGACCCAGACCAGACCAGACCCAGACCAGACCCAGACCAGACCCAGACCAGACCAGACCAGAACCAGACCAGACCCAGACCAGACCCAGACTAGACCCAGACCAAACCCAGACCAGGCCAGACCAGACCCAGACCAGACCCAGACCAGACCAGAACCAGACCAGACCCAGACTAGACCCAGACCAAACCCAGACCAGACCCAGGCCAGACCCAGACCAGACCC
>NC_137675.1:9847861-9855361 GCF_963989245.1 Nansenia antarctica | reverse complement strand
AGTCAACTACCCCCCGTTGATTGCCGACGCCTGCTGTTAGGGAATGACTAATCAAATCGCAGCATTTCAAATGCAGGAGATAATCTGTGGAGAAAAAACATATT
Source organism: Nansenia antarctica (assembly GCF_963989245.1). Classification (NCBI taxonomy): domain Eukaryota; kingdom Metazoa; phylum Chordata; class Actinopteri; order Argentiniformes; family Microstomatidae; genus Nansenia; species Nansenia antarctica. The sequence continues at coordinate 9,855,257 of NC_137675.1, read as the reverse complement.
CTATTCTATTCATATTCTATTCTAGAGTTTTGTGGGGCTGCTGTATTCAGAGCCCCCTGTGCTGTGCATACACTGTGGAAAACCAATATTCTACAATGTGTTTATGTTCTATATTATTATATCTTAGAGCCTCTGTGCTGTGAAGTCGGCCTCTCTTGTCTTAATGCTAATGCTAACGCCCCTGCACTCCTCGAGTTGGACTTAAACAGTGTTAATACTCCTCGTTATAAAGTCACGTTTACTTAAGGCTATGGAGCTAAAAAAAAAATGCTAATACATCCACAACAAACAAGCAAACAGAGCTATAATCCCTCGCACTTTGTCTCTCTGACATTCCCCTAGCCGCCTGCTAGCGTAGCCTAGCCGCCCGATAGCGTAGCCTAGCCACGCCAGCTCATTAGCATTGGCTTGGTTTCCTCCCAGATTAGCAGTAATTAAAGTGTGAAATCAGAGCTGTTGCCTTAAGTCGGGACCCCGTGAGTCAGCCAGGCGGCGGAGGTGGCAGCACAGGGACGGGCCCGCCCAGGGCACCTTGGCTCACTGCCACTGCCTCTCCCCAACACTCAACCCCCTAAACCCCCCCCCCAACACCCACCCCCACCCCTCTACTACCAGTGGACCTGTCCAGTGGTGAACATTGAATGGGTCCAGAGGCAAAATGAATGCTGAAGTTAATATGTTTTAACAACAACGAGTTCACTCCCTGAACCCAGTTCCTGTTGTTGCCCTCCCCCCCCCCCCCCCCCATTGGTTCCCCCCATTTATGTTGGTACCCCCCAACTGGTTGTGTCCAGAAATGGATGGGATGGGTGTACGTAAAACCTCTCCCCCTTGCCTACTGATGGGCTAGGACAGGGGTAATTCGACCATGTTGCTCATGTCTAAAACCTTCATATCTACATCAGGTAGAGTAGTCGTCTGGGGAGAAGGGATTAGTCGGTGTTCCTGTCACCTGACAGCCATTTTAAGTTGAGGGGAGGGGGGGGGGGGGGGCGGGGCCCGTTGGTATGTGAGCGGTGAACCCACCCTAAGGGCGGGGGGGGGGGGTTGTTGTCATGACGATGACATGAGCCTCCAATGGGGTGCAGCTAATGATGAATAATTATGCACGCTTTTGTTGTTAAGTGTTTTTGGGGGTTTTTTTGCTTCAAACTCCCATTGTGAGAAATGTGCCCTCACCCCCTGAGTCCCTATAGTGTTTCAATTTTTTTTTAATAAACAACAAAAAAAATGACTTTGATAGATGGCGACAAAATTGTTTTGCGAAGAAAAGCCTTGCTGTGTGACCATGTTTCCCTCTGGCGAGGTGCCTGGCTTGTTGTAACCTGTGTGCTGGGGGGGTCATATCTGTGTTTAACGTGTGTGTGTGTGTGTGCTGGGGGGTCATATCTGTGTTTAACGTGTGTGTGTGTGTGCTGGGGGGTCATATCTGTGTTTAACGTGTGTGTGTGTGTGCTGGGGGGTCATATCTGTGTTTAACGTGTGTGTGTGTGTGTGCTGGGGGGTCATATCTGTGTTTAACGTGTGTGTGTGTGTGTGCTGGGGGGTCATATCTGTGTTTAACGTGTGTGTGTGTGTGTGCTGGGGGGTCATATCTGTGTTTAACGTGTGTGTGTGTGTGCTGGGGGGTCATATCTGTGTTTAACGTGTGTGTGTGTGTGTGCTGGGGGGTCATATCTGTGTTTAACGTGTGTGTGTGTGTGCTGGGGGGGTCATATCTGTGTTTAACGTGTGTGTGTGTGTGCTGGGGGGTCATATCTGTGTTTAACGTGTGTGTGTGTGTGCTGGGGGGGTCATATCTGTGTTTAACGTGTGTGTGTGTGTGTGCTGGGGGGTCATATCTGTGTTTAACGTGTGTGTGTGTGTGCTGGGGGGGTCATATCTGTGTTTAACCTGTGTGTGTGCTGGGGGGGTCATATCTGTGTTTAACGTGTGTGTGTGTGTGCTGGGGGGTCATATCTGTGTTTACCGTGTGTGTGTGTGTGTGTGTGCTGGGGGGTCATATATCTGTGTTTAACGTGTGTGTGTGTGTGTGTGTGCTGGGGGGTCATATCTGTGTTTAACCTGTGTGTGTGCTGGGGGGGTCATATCTGTGTTTAACCTGTGTGCTGGGGGGGTCATATCTGTGTTTAACGTGTGTGTGTGCGCGCTGGAGGGTCATATCTGTGTTTAACCTGTGTGTGTGCTGGGGGGGTCATATCTGTGTTTAACGTGTGTGTGTGTGTGCTGGGGGGTCATATCTGTGTTTACCGTGTGTGTGTGTGTGTGTGCTGGGGGGTCATATATCTGTGTTTAACGTGTGTGTGTGTGTGTGTGCTGGGGGGTCATATCTGTGTTTAACCTGTGTGTGTGCTGGGGGGGTCATATCTGTGTTTAACCTGTGTGCTGGGGGGGTCATATCTGTGTTTAACGTGTGTGTGTGCGCGCTGGAGGGTCATATCTGTGTTTAACCTGTGTGTGTGCTGGGGGGGTCATATCTGTGTTTAACCTGTGTGTATGCTGGGGGGTCATATCTGTGTTTAACGTGTGTGTATGCTGGGGGGTCATATCTGTGTTTAACGTGTGTGTGTGCGCGCTGGAGGGTCATATCTGTGTTTAACCTGTGTGTGTGTGCTGGGGGGGTCATATCTGTGTTTAACCTGTGTGTGTGCTGGGGGGGGTCATATCTGTGTTTAACGTGTGTGTGTGTTGGGGGGGTCATATCTGTGTTTAACGTGTGTGTGTGCTGGGGGGGTCATATCTGTGTTTAACGCTCAACCCCCGGGCTATGTCTCTCTGTCTTGGGCTAATGTAGCTAGCAAGCTAATGTAGCTAGCAGGTAGCACCAGGTGAGGTGCAGTATTGCCTTATGTGCGGGTCAGGTCATGTGACTGGGTACGGGTCAGTCCATGTGACTGGGTACGGGTCAGTCTATGTGACTGGGTACGGGTCAGTCCATGTGACTGGGTACGGGTCAGTCCATGTGATCGGGTACGGGTCAGTCCATGTGACTGGGTACGGGTCAGTCTATGTGACTGGGTACGGGTCAGCGGAGGCTGGGCGGAGGTAGACGTGGGAGGACTCATTGTAAATGCATGGAACGGAGGAATGAGGAATGGTATCGAACACGCGCGTTCGGTTCTTCCGTGCGTTACAATGAGGCCGTCCTCCGATTTCCACCTCCACCAGCCTCCCCTGGAATACAATCATGTTACCAGGAGGAAAAGGCCTCGCACTCTTAGGGCCCTATTATGCACTTCTTAACTTGCCGTCTTAAGTCTTAATTAAGACGCACCGCCAGGTTAAGACCTACCGCCACCCTTATTATGCGCTTCATACGCGCTACTGCTATTATGCAGGTGTCCCTAGGCGCCCACACATAAGACGTAAGACTCCCATGCATATATTACTCATTGTGGGAGTGTTCATATGTTAATGAAGTGCGTTAGGCGCCCCTGCTATTATGCGATCTGACTTTGCGCCTAGCACTAAGAAGTGGTTTGAAAAGTTCTTAGGCGCTAGACTTTTCATGCACGTTTTCAAACACGGCCGCTGCTACTTCTCCCCACGCCTGTTTCACCACCTCGGCTCGGGGAGGATTTCGCGCCGTTCCAAAGATTGCGAACTGACGAGCCTTGACCTCATGCACGAGCTTGTTACTTTCTTCTGCAGAGAAGCACGCTGACCTCCTTCTTAGGACTTCCATAATAGCATAGCGCTAAAGACTCAACGCAGCCGGTTCTTAAAGGGAATGGCACCTGGCACGCTGATTGGGTTGATTGAGAAGACGCCCAAAACACACCCATGACTAATTTCTGGGCTTAGCGCCGGGTCTTAGGCGCCCACTACCGCACGCATAATAGCAAAGTGGCCTTGACCACGCCTCCACGTCTTAAGTTTAGATCTACCGCCTCGTCTTATTGCTTAAGACTTATGAAGTGCATAATAGGGCCCATAATGTCCGTCGCTCTACTGGATGAATCGAATACCCGGACGCGTTTGTTTGATCAGTGCTGACGTCAGCCCCTCCAATGCAGCCGACGCTCACAATCACGTGACTTCTCTCTCTCCCCTGTCCGATTACAGATGTCTGTGTTTTAAAGTTAGGACACGATATGAAGTCTTCTGATGAACTGTTTTCTGACATTGTTTTTCATCTGAAAGCATTTGAATGGATTTAGGACCTGGTTGTGTGTGTGTGTGTGTGTGTGTGTGTGTGTGTGTGTGTGTGTGTGTGTGTGTGTGTGTGTGTGTGTGTGTGTGTGTGTGCTTGTGCGTGCGTGCGTGCGTGCGTGTGTGTGTGTGTGTGTGTGTGTATGTCTGTGTCTGTGTGTGTATGTGTATGTCTGTCTGTCTGTCTGTGTGTGTGTGTGTGTGTGTGTGTGTGTGTGTGTGTGTGTGTGTGTGTGTGTGTGTGCGTGTGTGAGTGAGTTTCACTGCCAGCTGCTAAGCAGATCCACAGTCCTCTCAACAGGCGATGCCAGAGAGACTGCAGAAACAATCGTGTACGGTGGATAGTCACGGAGACACACTCATCTCATCCCAAGGCTCTTACCCCCCCACCCCCCCGCCACCAATACTCCTGTGTTCAGTCAAAGGCCTTCAGTCTATTTCTCCTCCCTAACCACTCTCTTCACAACCGTAATTGTGTTCATACCATGCATCGCTTTTCAACAACACAGTAAGCCCCACTCCATATATACAATCATACAGTACATGTACACACACACACACACACACGCACGCACACACGCATGCATACACAGAGGTGCAGGCGCGGCACACACACGCGCACACAGACACGTGCATACACACACACATGCACACACACACGCGCACACACACACACACACACACACACACACACACACACACAGTGTGTGTGATTCAGTGTGAAGGATAAGCAAGACGACAGGCGTAGCATTCACCTTGATCAACAGCCTGTTCTTGGCTTTGAACCGAGCGGCATGCTAATGCACGGGCTTAGATAGACAACAATGAGGAAGCTGTTTTTAACAAGCTAATCTTCAGGGATCATTGGTGGGAACATAGGCAGCTAAGCAGATGTTTTTCAAAACTGAGCTTTTGGAAGCTCAGTGTGTGTGTGAGCGTGTGTGTGTATGTGTGTGCGTGCGTGCGCGCACGTGTGAGTGTGTGTGTGTGTGCGTGCGTGTGTGTGTGTGTGCGTGTGTGTGTAAAAATGCACAGCGTAGACACGCTATAAATGATTCATCGCAACGTTGCGAAGGGTGTGGCAAAACTGTTCTCTGCTCTGCAGTAAGGCACGACTATAAATACACATTTTTAAAGGAATGTTTTTTATAGGTGAAAACATCTCTTATCGCCCAGTCCTGTCACTGAAAATACAATCTGATAACCGCGCGGCGTCCATTATCCGTGCGGAGTGACGACCCGGGAGTTTCCCTGTCCTCACGGACCCTCTCTGAGACCACTAGTCACCCCGGCCGAGGCAGCTATGACATTTTGAGGAGCTCTTTTCTTTTGTCTGAGAGATACACAGAGAGGGTTCCTGTCTTTCTCCTCCTGGGGCATCAAAACAACCTTTCTTTTCTTTCTTTCTCGGGCATCAGACAGCGGTGGAGAGGAGGAGGAGGGGGGGGGGGTGGAGTGAAAGAGAGAGAGGGGGGTGGAGAGAGGGAGAGAGAGAGAGGGGGAGAGAGAGAGAGAGGGCTGGAGAGAGGGACAGAGAGAGAGACGGAGGGAAAGAGAAGAGAGATAGAAAGAGAGAGAGGGGTGGAGAGAAGGACAGAGAGAGGGAGGGGGAGAGAGAGGGGTGGAGAGAGAGAGAGAGAGAAAGAAAGAAAGAGACAGAGATAGAGAGAGAGGGGTGGAGAGAAGGACAGAGAGAGAGAGATGGAGGGAAAGAGAGATAGAGAGAGAGAGAGAGAGAGAGAGGGAAAGAGACAGAAATACATAGAGATATATATATATAGAGAGAGAGCTGACTCTTCAAGCTCAGTGCATCACGTCTGTCTGTCTGATCACCTTTATCCAGGATCTCCTCAGACAGGGAGAATGCCTCAAAGCCTCCAAAATGAATTGGTCTCTTTTTGTGTGTGTGTCGGAGGCAGGCTGAGGGGACTGCGATAACAACAACAACCTTCCTCCCACGTATTGCCTTTCTCCATCAGCTGCGCTCTCTCTTGTTAAGGCCCATCTTAAAGGGGCGATCTGTAATTCAAACTATACAACAAAAGCGGGGCTCCCGACACACATCTGAGGGATTGAGGCATCCGAAGGAGAAATGGAACCACTCCCAACTTCATAGAGCTTTAGAATCTAGAGATGCTAGGACTGACCATCCATGAGATCATACAATTATAGGTTTTAACCATGTTTTTAAATCTATACCGTGTTTGTTTTAAGCACTTTGAGCTGCAACGTTTGCAGGAAAAGTGCTATACAAATAAAAGTTATTATTATTATTAATATTAATAATTGTAATTTTTACAAAGAGTGGGAGTAAAACAAGCGTATATTTTGGGGGTTCTGACGGGGGTAACAGTTGAGTGATGTTATTATCATCAATATAACACATTTTTTTTGTCTATCATTTATTTCAAAGTCCAACAATGGATGTACCAATCCCAGCACGCCGCTCTAACGCCCTTCATAAACCCCTTCTTATCAAGACCCTCCCCGAGTACAACAACACCCTACTCCTCTCTCTCAGCTGGAACTGAGCGAGGCCGTCCGGAGGTAGAAATCGGAGGACGGGGCTCACACGTGTTTCATACCATTCCCTCATTCCTGTCCTCTGATTTCGACCTCCTCCGCCGGCCTCCCCCGTGGAGCCTGGGCTGCCCCCCCCCCCCTCCTCTCCTTGCGCGGGCCGTCCGTCTGTAGGAGAGATGATCCTGGCCTGCTGCGGCCATGCGGAGGCAGAATGACCCGGGTCGTGAAATCAAGCAAGCACAGCGTGACATCCTGGAGAAGCCTGACAGAGGCACAGCTCAGCTCAGACTAGCCTCTCTCTCTCTCCCCTCTCTCTCCCCTCTCTCTCTCTCTCTCACTCTCATCTCTCTCTCCCTCTCCCTCTCCCTCTCCCTCTCCCCCTCCCTCTCCCCTCTCTCTCTCTCTCTCCCTCTCTCTCTCCCTCTTTCTCTCTCTTTCTCTCTCTCTCTCTCTCTCTCTCTATCTCTCTCTCTCTTTCTATTTCCCTCTCTCTCTCTCTCTTCCCCCTCTCTCTCTCTTTCTCTCTATATTTCTCTCTCTCTCTATCTCTCGTTCTCTCTTTTTTTTTCTCTATCCTCTCTCTCCTCCCTCTCTCTATCTCTCTGTCTCTCTTCCCCTCTCTCTCTATCTCCCTCTCTCTCTCCCCCCTCTCTCTATCTCTCTCAATCTCCTCACCCCCCCCCCCCTCCTCTCTCTCTCTCTTCCAGACTGGTTACATGTG
>NC_137675.1:9835471-9840471 GCF_963989245.1 Nansenia antarctica | reverse complement strand
GACAAATGTAAAAAAATAATAATAATATGTAAGTGTGTTAGCGTGGTAGACTACTTCATGGGTAGGACGGATTAGTGGTTTGTGGTGTTTAAATGTACGCTGCACCTGTTTCCTTTCTACTGTGGCAAAATGTCATTCTCTCATCCTCGGTGGCCATTTTAGTAGCCAGTTCGCTACAGTATAGAGAGCGATATGAACGCAACAGGCATACAGGATGGCCGTGGTGGTCTCCATTCCCCTCTCTTCCTCGTCTCATTATCCTCCGGCCCCAAATGTCCAGGTGTGAAATTTCATTTGCACAATCCAATATTTAGTGGCTTTTAAAGCAAATACAGTAATTAGATTTAAATTCCCGTCGCTGGGCTCTTCTCTGTGGCTGATGTTTTTAAATGAGGGCAGGCCGGTGAGCAGCGCTCTAATAACGACAGGAATGGGAGGACGGGGGTCATTGTGATGGCAGGGAACGGAATGAGGAATGGTGTCACACACACACACACACACACACACACACACACACGTACACACTCACACACACACACACACACACACACACACACATACACACTCACACACACACAAAACACACACACACACACACACACACTCACACACACACAAAACACACACACATACACACACACACACAAAACACACATTGAATGTGAATTGGATGAGAAATGCTATTGTGTGTTTGATACAGTTTCTCATTCCTTTCCATGCATTACAAATGAGGCTGATTTCCACCTCCGCCAGCCTCCCCAGTGTTATAATGAGCCTGTCCTGCCCCTGCGCCTCTCTCTAGTGGTTATATTTGACGTGCCTCGTCGAGAGGCCCCCTCGAATTATTTTTTATTTCGAGGAATATAATTTTAATGCGAGATGTGATCCATTTGACTGTTTCAAGGAACAGTACTTTCAAAGATATCTTATTTCACTTTATGAGGTGTAGTATATTGAATTTCTTCCACATGAAAAACGGAATAGCATTATCAATCTCTTTTCAAAAAAAGCGTGTACGTTATGTGATTCACTATTACGTAATTCCATGAACACACTGCTTATCGACACAATTCTGACTGTAATATGTCATTGTAGCAGCGCTCCTATGGTAATGCTCTCTAAGAAAGACCTCCTATGTGGTGAACCCGTCTTAAAGGCAAGGCAAGTTTATTTGTATAGCACATTTCATACAACGGGGGCAATTCAAAGTGCTTTACATATAGCATTAAAACATACAGAAAAAGAAGCATAGTAAGTAAAAAAAAAAAAAAAAAAGGCAAGAATAGATACATATACTGTATATCGAAAATAAATAGCTAAACATTTAACAACATAATAAGACAATGAATAAAAAGATAGATATAAAAGTTTTAGTACTGCAACTGTATTCAAGCGCTGCTCTTCCCGATATGGTGTGTGAGATTGCAGGTACTACGTCTGTGTTTAGCCGCTATCTTGCGTGATACGGCGTGTGAGATCGCAGTGTCAAATGACATGTTTGATACTGCATCTGCATTTAACCACTATCCTGGTCGATATGGTGTGTGAGATCGCAGTGTAAAATGACACATTTGCAAACACATTTAGCCTATATTTGCAGCGAATTCATAGCACTGGGATTATTGGATCATAAAACTCATAACTGCTGCAGGTATAAGAAGTAAAAAGTTGAAATGAAAAAAAATAAAATAAAAGAGATAATAGTTAATGGATAGAAGGCATAGATAGAATGTTAGTGTTTAACCATAACTAGTGCAGAACATAAAGGTTTTTAGCTTACTTTTAAATATGTGTAGGTTTGATTTCTTCAGGGAGTTTGTTCCAGGAGCATGCAACAGAGGGACTGGATGCTGCTGCACCGTGTTTTGTTTTCCCTCTTGGAAGGATTAGCTGATTAGTCTCAGCTGACCTTAAGGGCCTTGGAGGAGATCTGATATGTGTTTTGGTCCAAGACCATTTTGTGATTTGTATGTAATTAGGATGATTTTGAATTCAATTCTCTGACAGACTGGTAGCCAGTGCAGGGATCTCAGGATTGGTGTAATGTGTTCAAACGTCTTTGTTTTTGTTAGGACCCTAGCAGCGGCATTTTGGATGAGCTGCAATTTACGAACAGCTCCTTTAGATAGGCCTGTTAAGCGGGGTACACACATAAGGATTTTCTAAATCTTAACCAAAATCTTATCTGAGACAGACCCCACACATGAAGAAACAAAATCTTGGATTGAACAGCCTTGATCGTATTGTGTGTGGTGTGCGCCGATTTTCCCATTTCAGCACCCCACAGACATAAAGATTTTCGTTACGACAGACTCCAGACTCTCTAGAGTCTCGTTCCCCAAGCCAGAAATCTCGCGTGAACCCATCCTTTTAATATTGCCTTTAAATGACAAAATAATTAAATTAAGATTATATAATGATTAAAGCACTTTGAGCCGCAACGTTTGCAGGAAAAGCGCTATACAAATAAAGTAATTATTATTATTATCTAACGTAGTACCCTGACTGACCTGTACGAGACAACCATGTGCGACAGGGCAAATAAAGTGCCGAATAACGAAAAGAAGAAGTCAACTCGCTTCTTGATTGGATACATTCCATTCCACGTCACAATTGGACTCGCGAGCAGGGTGCCAGGTGGGATTTACATTTTCCACCCTAACCACAGTCTAAAACCGCTAATTCCACCAAAGAATCTGGCAACCCTAGGATTTCTGGTCGTAAGTACCGGTATTGAACACATTTGACATTTACGATTGCCGGCCACGCCCATTTTCCGAGCAGGTTGTCGGGAGAGATTGACTCTTAACACACCTCACACCACAGGATTTTGTTATAGGAAAATGTTAAGAGCCATCTGATAATCAGGCGTTTTCTGTCTGGTCGGAAGGGGGAAAATCCTTATGTGTGTACCCCGCTTTAGTAGACCATTACAATAATCAAGTCTACTCGAAACAATTGCATGGATGAGTTTTTCAAGGTCTTGCTTGGACATGAAACCTCTCATTCTTGTTATGTTTTTAAGGTGATAGTAGGCTGATTTAGTTATCGAGATTATGTGGCTGTTGAAGTTTAGATCGGAGTCTAGAATTACACCAAGATTTCTGACCTGTTTTTTTGTTTGAAGGACCAAGTTTTGCCCTGACTTTCCATCTGTTGTCAGGTGCACCGAATACAATTATCTCTGTTTTGTCCTTGTTTAGTTGGAGGAAGTTTTGTGTCATCCAGGCGTTTATTTGTTCAATGCAATTACAGAGGTGGCCAATGGGACTTAAGTCGTTCGGTGAGAGGGCTATGTAGATTTGAGTGTCATCTGCATAGTTGTGGTAGGCAATTTTGTTCTTTTTTATGATTAAAGACAGAAGCCTCAGCTCTTTGTCAGTGCTGGTGTAGGAGGATTCCCTCGACTGAGCTGTGTGTGTGTGTGTGTGTGTGTGTGTGTGTGTGTGTGTGCGTGTGTGTGTGTGTGTGTGTGTGTGTGTGTGTGTGTGTGTGTGTGTGTGTGTGTGTGTGTGTGTGTGCGTGTGCAGTCTCTTGAGCTATTTGCAATTAAAGCAGACAGGGAGCAGCGGGCAGTCTGACGGCCCTGCTACTACTACACACACACACACACACACACACACACACACACACATATACACACACACACACACATATACACACAAACACAAAAACATATTTACAGCCGTGATGCATGCTAATGACTAAGGCCTTCGGCGCATTTGTCTTGAGTCTGTGCTCACACACACCCAAACACACACACACACACACACACACACACACACAGCTCTGCGTAAATCCCAGTCCTCTCCGTACGTACCTCAGGTTTTCAGCGCTGCAGGCTGTCAGCCATGTTGTCCCTGTGAGACGGAGAGTATGATGTCTGATTGGCTGACAGTGACAAAGGGACGTTTGATTGACAGGTGGAGGGTACCTGAGTGCGTTGGGGGGAGAGGGAGGGGGGGGGGGTGGTGGTTTGGGAGGGGTGGATGATGCGTCTCTGTCACTCTGTCCCCGTGGAAGGCTTACAGTGACATGAAGCTGCCTGCCGCGCTGCACAACACTCACTCGTCTACTGAGGCTTCTGTTATCACTCTCTCTCTCTCCTCCTTCTCCCTGTTTTCCCTCAATCCCCCACCCTCCTCTCTCCCCCCTTCTCTTTCCCTCCTCCTCTCCATTTCCATCTCAACCCCCCCCTCCTCTCTCCTCCCTCTCTCCATCCCCCCCTCTCTTCGTCCTCCGTCCTCTCTTCTCCTCCCTGTCTGTTTCTTTCCCTCTATAAAGCACCCCCCTCTCTCTCTCTTTCCCTCTCTCTGTCTTGCCCTTCTCCCTCTATTCCCTTTATTCCCTCTCTCTCTCCCCGCCCCCCCTTCCACTCTTCCCCCCCTCCTCCTCTCTCTCTCTCTCTCTCTCTCTCCACCATATTGATTCAGAGGGTCTTTTGTTTGTGTGTTTGTTTGTTTATTTGTATTAGCACGAAGGGGGGGGGGGAGGAGTGCGGGGGACATAGAGACCCCTGTGTGTGTGTGTGTGTGTGTGTGTGTGTGTGTGTGTGTGTGTGTGTTGTTGTAGAGGGTATGTAAACAGGGCTGACCTGTGCAGCTTTAACCTGCCACTCTCCCCATCAGGAGTCTATTGTGAACGGCCTGGTGGCTCTCGTCTGGTCGTCACACACACTCCGCCACCCCACCCCCACCCCCAATGTGTGTGTGTGTGTGTGTGTGTGTGTGCCCTCCCTCTCATAGACCCGCCCACTGATGTATGTATGTATGAGACAGTCATGTGACTCAGCTTCCCTGGAGACCAGAGGGCGTGAGCACACAGACATGGTGGAGGATCCTGGCCTGGTGTGTGTAGGTGTGTGTGTGTGAGGGTGGTGGACCCTGGTGGGTGAGGAGGTGTGTGAGGGTGGTGGACCCTGGTGGGTGAGGAGGTGTGTGTGAGGGTGGTGGACCCTGGTGGGTGAGGGTGTGTGTGAGGGTGGTGGACCCTGGTGGGTG
>NC_137675.1:9827971-9830471 GCF_963989245.1 Nansenia antarctica | reverse complement strand
AGGACTAGGGTTTAGACTAGGGTTAGGTATCGTCTAGGGCTAAGGCTAGGGTTTAGACTAGGGTTAGGTATATCGTTTAGGGCTAAGGCTAGGGTTTAGACTAGGGTTAGGTATATCGTCTAGGCCTAGGACTAGGGTTTAGGCTAGAATTAGGTATCGTCTAGGGCTAGGACTAGGGTTTAGGCTAGAATTAGGTATCGTCTAGGGCTAGGACTCGGGTTTAGACTAGGGTTAGGTATCGTCAGGGCTAGGACTAGGGTTTAGACTTGGGTTAGGTATGGTCAGGGCCGGATAGGGAGGTCCAGTAGAGGAGGGCTGTGTGGCCTAGCGGGCCCTCAGTGTTCTGCTCAGAGCTCTGGGCCCGCTCCCATCCAATCAGCTGATCTGATGTGACTTGATTGGTGATTGATCTGTGCGACGAAACAGCTTGCTTTGATCGATCCGATCTTGTTAGATCAGTGATTTGATTCTAGGTAAGGGAGGGAAGGGGGAGGTAGGATGTGTTTTGAAGGTGTTGGAACCAGGCCCAGAGCTGGATTTCACTGAGATTGGCCCAGGTGTTTGTCTTCCAAGATCCAGGGTCTCTCTCTCTCTCTCTCTCTCTCTCTCTCTCTCTCTCTCTCTCTCTCTCTCTCTCTCTCTCTCTCTCTCTCCTCTCTCTCTCTCTCTCTCTCTCTGTCTCTCTCTCTCTCTCTCTCTCTCTCTCTCTGTCTCTCTCTCTCTCCTCCTCTCTCTCTCTCTCTCTCTCTCTCTCTCTGTCTCTCTCTCTCTCCTCTCTCTCTCTCTCTCTCTCTCTCTCTCTCTCTCTCTCTCTCTCTCTCTCTCTCTCTCTCTCTTTCTTTCCACCCCAGTGTGAATAGGAGACTGAACTAGGCCACTGGGCTGTCATAGGAGAGAGCAGGAAGTCAGACCGGGGAGAATGCCAATACTGGTGCTGAGTAGAGGAAATAATTACCCAGAGGTGTGTGTGTGTGTGTGTGTGTGTGTGTGTGTGTGTGTGTGTGTGTGTGTGTCTGTGTCTGTGTCTGTGTCTGTGTCTGTGTCTCTGTGTTTGTGTGTGTGTGTGTGTGTGTGTGTGTCTGTGTCTGTGTCTGTGTCTGTGTCTGTGTCTGTGTCTGTGTCTGTGTCTGTGTCTCTGTGTTTGTGTGTGTGTGTGTGTGTGTGTGTGTGTGTGTGTGTGTCTGTGTCTGTGTCTGTGTCTGTGTCTGTGTGTGTGTGTGTGTGTGTGTGTGGTGTCTGTGTATGTGTGTGTCTCTGTGTCTGTGTGTGTGTGTGTGTGTGTGTGTGAGCAGTAATTCCCACCCTTGCTGTGCCGTGGCATTCCTGAATGCCCAGCTTCTTACATACTGCATGAGGCTTCTCTCTCTCTCTCTCTCTCTCTCTCTCTCTCTCTCTCTCTCTCTCTCTCTCTCTCTCTCTCTCTCGCGCTCTCTCTCTCTCTCTCTCGCGCTCTCTCTCTCTCGCTATCTCTCTCCCTCTCTCTCTCTCTCTCTCTCTCTGTCTCTCTCCCTCTCTCTCTCTCTCTCTCTCTCTCTCTGTCTCTCTGTCTCTCACTCTCTCTCTCTCTCTGTCTCTCTCTCGCTCTCTCTCTCTGTCTTCCTCTGCCTGTGTGTGTATGTGTCTGTGTGTGTCTGTGTGTGTATGTGTCTGTGTGTGTATGTGTCTGTGTGTGTATGTGTCTGTGTGTGTATGTGTCTGTGTGTGTATGTGCGTGTAGAACTGCAGTCCAATTTAACTTTTGCCCTTTTTCGCGGGGGTGCTAATTCATGCTAATTCTTGTTGCTTATACAGATGTTGGCTCATGCCTCGCCCTCACAACTCACCCCTAACCTTAACCACTCACAGTGAACGCCTGATACTGCCTAACCGCCACGTAAGTCCTCATCCGCGTGCCTCTCAGTAACGTATCTCTCGTTATTGACGTATCTCACAGCACCACGTGTGGTCAACGCTGGTATTGCCAGATAACCCGTTCTCAGTTCACACAGAACAGTTTTTTTCTGTCTGTGTCTGTAGAAACAATCCCACAATCCCCCGGCACGTGTGAAGTCAGAGACTCTGTCGGAGACTCCACCTCCCAGTAATGGAACGCCAGCTCCCGATCCCAAAATGATTGATGTGTCTTTCCCTCTGATGCCGTCCCGTGTGTGTGTGTGTGTGTGTGTGTGTGTGTTTCCCACATCAAAGGGCTTTCTGATTACGTCCTGTGATAAGCTTCCCGACAACGCCTTCAGAAGGGTGTTTTGACTGTATGTCAAACTGTACCATCGCGGTTATCGGACCGTTTTATGACTGTAATATTCCTCGCCTTCACAATGTCATATGTCAAGAATATACAGCGCCGTAATCCTGGCCGCGGATTGGCTGTTTATCTAGCGAACTGGCTCGAATGCTCGAATTTGTTTTGCTCAGGTACAGTAGATCATTTGATGACATTCAGACTTGTAAAAGAGCACGTATACTGTTAGTGATTGTAGGCCGCGCTTTCTACACAGTACGG
>NC_137675.1:9815471-9822971 GCF_963989245.1 Nansenia antarctica | reverse complement strand
TCAATGAGCCCGCCCACTGATGTACACCTCCTCCAGCCTCCCCAGTGGCGTTTCTCTGATCTCCTCACCTCTCTCTCTCTCCCCCCCCCCCCCCCCCCCACCCCCCCCACCTCCCCCCCAGTCGTACATGGAGGACCACCTGAAGAACAAGGACCGTCTGGAGAAGGAGTGGGAGGCTCTGTGTGCGTACCAGGCCGAGCCCAACGCCTCCACCGTGGGCCTGAGGGACGGCAACGGCAAGAAGAACCGCTCCAACACCGTGGTGGCCTGTGAGTGTCTAGACTCCCCCCTCCCCCTCCCCCACCCCGGTCCTCTGCATGCTCTGACAAGACACTGTGTCCCTGAGCTCACTGGAGCTAAAGCCAAAGGGTTCGCGGCTGCATGTGAGGGTCACTGTCACTGTGTGTTCTTCGATAGATAGTTTCAAGTGTCAAGTTACAAGTTGATTGTTACATCACATTACACAAGTGTTAGAGAGTCAAAATGATCGATTTAAGTGTAAGAGAGTACAATTCTAGACAATAAGGCACTAGGC
Source organism: Nansenia antarctica (assembly GCF_963989245.1). Lineage (NCBI taxonomy): Eukaryota > Metazoa > Chordata > Actinopteri > Argentiniformes > Microstomatidae > Nansenia > Nansenia antarctica. The sequence goes on along the minus strand of NC_137675.1, from coordinate 9,822,436 downwards.
ATAATTCAATTAAAAAAAAAATCAATAGTACAGGACATAAGTGACAGTAGTAAAGTGACTGTAAGCGTTAAGGTTTAAGGTCCTTAAAGATAGAACCTTAGATCCAATGGACTCAAAAACCTGGGTCTCCTGCTAAGACTGTGTTAGCTTGCCGAGCTAAAAGCCTGTGTTAGCGAGTGGATGCTTAGGGTTCTTGGGTATATTTGACTTTCGCGGTGCGCTACAAACATGAACTAACTCAGAGGACAGGCTCCCTGTCAGGCATGGAGCAGATGTAGGAATCGTATCGACCACACACACACACACACACACACACACACACACACACACACACACGACGATGACCAATACCATTCCTCGTCCTCCGACTTTTCCCTCCACCAACCCCCCACCTATCGTCTTAATGACTTACAGTAGAGGGCATTGAGTTTGGCGCAAATCGGGGGGAAAAAATCTCCATTTTATATTTCAGATGATCACTCGAGGATAACCTTGAAGGTTGAAAACAGCCAAGGCAATTCTGATTACATCAACGCCAGCCCAATAGTAAGTACCTCTACTGCATACTAAACCTCTCCTTTATACCCGGGTGTTACACTGTACGCACTAACCCCCCCAACACCCCCCCCCCCCCCCCTACTCCCCCGAGGGACTCAGAATGAACAAAAGCTACTCTACACTATAACACTTTCTGATGCAATGGCTGCCTCGCTAATGTAAAAAACGCTCGCCTGCCTTCCACTATGTTTCATGCTATGAATATTAATGGTTGTTTTTTCAATGGGGGGGAAATACTTTGTGAATATTCACATGGGGAAGAGGTGTGTGGGTGTGTTTGTGTGTGGGAGGGAGGGAGGGAGGCAGAGAGGGGAGGGGGGGTTGTTCTGTTGTTGGTTCTCTCATGTGAGAAGCACAATTGGTGTGCGAGAAGCTGAGGTGTAGGGATTGTTGTTATTGACCTTGAATTATGCTAATTCTATGTTGTTTACGGTTTGGTAGTTGGGGGGGGGGGGGGGGTGGTGTGGGGGTTCTGCCATTGCGTTGCTACCTGTGTGTGTCAGCAAAGGGTAGAAGGTTTGGCTTGGAAAATTGCAATACTGCCCAAAATAACTGTCAGATTTCAAATTGACGGGATGGTTCGTAATCCAATGGGAGTTTAGAATCCTATAGTTGTCCTGTCCCATTTTTATAGTGCATAATACATTCACACTGTTTAGTTAATAATCATTTGTAACTCCAGAACACTGTTTGTTTGTTTGTTTGTTTGTTTGTTTATTAGGATCCCCATTACCTAATGCCATGACATTAGCTAGTCTTCCTGGTGTCCGACTCAAAAATCATTATTTGGACAATAATGTCAACATTATATACATAACACTAGAAGAGCCGTATATCTTTGCACTCAAATTTCAGCACCCTCCTTTCATGACTTTTCCTAGATATGTGCGTTCTACCACCCAGTATCCTTACATTTTCAAAATGACATCAGGATAAGCTCATAGAAAGATATTTAGCCGTTTTTCTGTGTAGGAGGCAGGCTAATTGACAAGAGGCTAGTGGTCTTTGTGTGTCAGTAGCAGCTTCCCATTCTAAAGACTATGACCTCCGAGGGGGTGCTAAGAGTAGGTGAACACGGCACGGCTGTTCTAGTATTAAAGACAAGGCTCCACTTAAATGGTAGTATTCATCAGGGGAGGCTGGGGGAGGTAGAAATCGGAGGTCGGGCCATTCTACAGTGCATGGAACGCCGTGAGGAACGATATCGAATGGTCTCAGACACACGTTGTGTTCGATACCATCCGTAATTCTGTTCCATTCCATACAATGAGCCTGTCCTCCGACGTCTGCCTCCACCAGCCTCCCCTAGTATTCATTTTGATTCAATGTTGTTGTTTTTTTTTTACTTTTTTGCTCAGCTCAGTGCTGTCTCGCTCAAGGGAAATCAGGTCCCGTGAGTTTACAGGACAAAACATTAGTATGAAAGAGAAAGGAAGATAGAAAGACATTCAGTGACGGAGCGTATGGACTATAAAGCAGATGTTGTCCTAGGGGTGTGTAGAGAGGTGTTCCATTAGAAGAACACAATGGGGGGACAGAGTGTTTCTCAGACGGTGCTCCGAAGTTCCTGGATGTGAGTCACTCAGAAATACACCAACAACCTACACACACACACATACACACACACACACACACACACACACACACACACACACATACACACAATTGACAAGCCTCTCTCTGAAAGGTTCCTGTCTATCACTCAGGAGGTGTGTGTGTGTGTTTGGGCGGGGGGGGGTTCATTTAATGGAATACGTCTCTACGAACATGACGGGTACATCTTGTTATTTACCCAAACACTTCTCGCTGCTATTCAATTTCACCGCTTCTTTGCTAAAAAGAAAAAAAACAACCACGACAAAAAAAACAAAACACCGGCACTCATGAGAGATGTTTTGTCGGCAAAGTGTGTGAATCACCGTAAAACGTTAAGGAAAAGGTGTTTATGAGAGGAAGGGTATGAGTCCCCTGTGTTGTGAGCAGGGAGAAAATTGGGAGAGCGTGTTATTACCTATGTTGCTAAGCGGGGGACCCTGCCGTTTCAAACGTACTCAGCCAGGGTGTCCATGATTGCACTTCTCTGCTTTTAAAGATCTAACAGTCCTCCTGATGTCTTTACATTACAGGGGATGCTGGGGGAGGTAGAAATCGGAGGACGAGCTCATTGTAATGCATGGAGCGGACTGAGGAACGGTCTCCAACACCACGTGTGTGCATTACAATAAGCCCATCCTCCGATGTCTACCTCTTACCAGCCTCCCTTGGTATGAAAGACACTCTCATCTACCTTTTGGGTTTCTCAGTCTGTTTCTCAAGTGACTGTCAAGCTTTGTTCTGTCCTGTCTCTCCTGGAGGACGTTTTACTGCAGGAGATAAGAAAAGAACATTGAAATTGTCTGTTACGTCTTCAGACTATTGTCATTTTTACCCAAGCCAGAACATAGTGTCAAACCTACGAGATATGCCAGAGTGTGTAAAAACAGGCTTTTTTTGGGCTAGTCATGCTTTTTATATGACAACGAGCGCTTGATAACAGACTGGATCTGACAGAACATCTAGCTTGTTTTTGGCTGTTACCTTCATAGCTCCACTGTCCAGTTACAACAAAAACGTTACGCAAAATAAACGCCGTCACTGCTGGCCTCCTCCTCCATGTTGAATACCTCTTCAAAACAGCTCTCTCTCTCTCTCTTTCTATCTCGCTCTCTCTCTCTCTCTCTCTCTCTCTCTCTCTCTCTGTAATGGGACAAAGCAACAATGTGAATCACAGACTAGGTCCCCCGCAGAGGTGACAGACAGAGAGGGTGTGTGTGTGTGTGTGTGTGTGTGTGTGTGTGTGTGTGTGTGTGTTTATCTACGTCTGCACATGTGTGTGTGTGTGTGTGTGTGTGTGTGTGTGTGGGTGGGTGGGTGTGTGTGTGTGTGTGTGTGTGCGTGCGTGTGTGTGTGTGTGTGTGTGGGTGGGTGGGTGTGTGTGTGTGTGTGTGTGTGTGTGTGTGTGTGTGTGTGTGTGTGTGCGCGTGCGTGTGTGTGTGTGTGTGTGTGTGTGTGCGCGTGTGTGTGTGCGCGTGCGTGCGCGTGCGCGTGCGTGTGTGCATGTGCGTGCATGCGTGTGTGCGTGCGTTGGCCAGTGGTGAAGAAAGGCAGTCTGGTAATTGTGCAGCACACAGACCCGAACAAAACAGGGATAATTATGTGGGTGTTGAAGGTGTGGGGGGGGGGGGGGGGGGGGGAGGGCAGAGGTATATGGGAGTGTGTGAGTGTGAGTGTGAGTGTGAGTGTGTGAGTGTGTGAGTGTGAGTGTGAGTGTGAGTGTGAGTGTGAGTGTGAGTGTGTGAGTGTGAGTGTGTGAGTGTGAGTGTGTGAGTGTGAGTGAGTGTGTGAGTGTGTGAGTGTGAGTGTGAGTGTGAGTGTGAGTGTGAGTGTGTGAGTGTGTGAGTGTAGGTGTGAGTGTGAGTGTGTGAGTGTGTGAGTGTAAGTGTGAGTGTGAGTGTGAGTGTGAGTGTGAGTGTGTGAGTGTGTGAGTGTAGGTGTGAGTGTGAGTGTGAGTGTGAGTGTGAGTGTGTGAGTGTGAGTGTGTGTTTGTGTGTGTGTGTGAGTAGAGGGGGGTAGTTCCTGGAGAGCCGTCAGCAGCATTGGCCCCCCGGCCCCCTGACGTCAGAGCAGGAGGACACAGTGGAGAAATGTCATTAGAGCCAGAGACAGCTCCAAGACAGCACTTAGATGTGTCAGCATTGAGTCTGGAACAAGGACACTCACACTCCACCAGGACGTTCTGCTTGCTAATCACGCTTGACGTCCTCTCTCTTATCTTCGATTCTCTCTCTTTTCTCTCTCTCTCTCTCTCTCTCTCCCTCCCTCCCTCCCTCCCTCTGTCATTTAGTATTAGTGGTATTACGTCTCCTGAGAAGCTGCTTCAAACAGTGACATTGTGTCTTTCTGTTTCTTTTCAAAATGGCCAAAAACACCCCCCCCCCCCTCCTCTCCCTCCTCTCCCAAAAGCACTTCTTTCACTGACAGTTCAGACCTTTAATTGAAATGCAAACCCCTAGTTAGCACCCACGCCTTTCTTCTCCAAGTTAATACATTGAAGTTAAAAGTGTAATCTCTCTGTGTAAACCCCCCCTCCCCCCTCCCAGTTCATTAAAAACATTTTATTATTTCACTTCATAAAGGAGCAAGAGGACTATTAACGATAATTCCGTGTGTGCCAAGCCTTCGGAATTATCTCTCTCTCTCTCTCTCTCTCTCTCTCTCTCTCTCTCTCTCTCTCTCTCTCTCTCTCTCTCTCTCTCTCTCTCCCAGTAATTGCTTTCAGCTAAATTGGCCTATCCAATTATTACATTTTCCATACAATTTGCATGGTAATAGGTATGACTGTCACTCACCTATCCTTGCATTTGCTACACGTCTTCCAACCCACGCTACTTTTTTTTAGCTACCTTTTTTTTATTTTACCTCTCACTCCGAGTTTTGTGAGAGTTGAAAGCGGACGTGGGTGTGTTTGGATGAGAGAAGAGGTGATGAGAGGAAAGGAGAGAGAGAGAGAGACAGAGAGAGAGAGAGACACACAGAGACACAGAGAGAGTGAGGGGATGGAAGGAGAGGAGATGAAAGGAGAGAGAGAGGATGGTAGAGAGAGGATTGGAGAGAGAGAGGAGAGAGAGAGACAGAGAGAGAGAGAGAGGATGTGAGGAGAGGAGAGAGGAGGATGGGGGAGAGAGAGGATGGGAGACAGAGAGAGGAGAGAGAGGATGGGAGAGAGGGAGGATGAGAGAGAGAGAGGATGGGAGAGAGGAGAGAGAGAGGGAGGATGGGAGAGAGAGGGAGGATGGGAGAGAGGAGAGAGAGGGGTGGATGGGAGAGAGGAGAGAGAGAGGGAGGATGGGAGAGAGAGAGAGGATGGAGAGAGGAGAGAGAGGGAGGATGGGAGAGAGGAGAGAGAGGGAGGATGGGAGAGAGGAGAGAGAGGGGAGGATGGGAGAGAGGAGAGAGAGAGGGAGGATGGGAGAGAGGAGAGAGAGGATGGGAGAGAGGAGAGAGAGAGAGGGAGGATGGGAGAGAGGAGAGAGAGAGGGAGGATGGGAGAAGAGAGAGAGGATGGGAGAGAGGAGAGAGAGGGAGGATGGGAGAGAGGAGAGAGAGGGAGGATGGGAGAGAGGAGAGAGAGGAGGATGGGAGAGAGGAGAGAGAGAGAGGGAGGATGGGAGAGAGAGAGAGAGAGAGGGGAGGATGGGAGAGAGGAGAGAGAGAGGATGGGAGAGAGGAGAGAGAGAGGATGGGAGAGAGGAGAGAGAAAGAGGATGGGAGAGAGGAGAGAGAGGGAGGATGGGAGAGAGGAGAGAGAGGATGGCAGAAGAGGCAGAGGAGAGAGAGAGGATGGGAGAGAGGAGAGAGAAAGAGGATGGGAGAGAGGAGAGAGAGGGAGGATGGGAGAGAGGAGAGAGAGAGGATGGCAGAGAGGAGAGAGAGAGGGAGGATGGGAGAGAGGAGAGAGGATATGAGAGAGAGAGGATGGGAGAGATGAGAGAGAGAGAGAGAGAGAGAGGAGAGAGAGAGAGAGAGAGGAGAGAGAGAGACAATGTTGTAGATTCACAGAGAAGGCAGGAGGAGAGCTTCTGCAAACATTTGGTTAACCTGGGTGAGTGATTCTGCACACTGCATTAACCCAGAGGAAACCTGCTGCACGCTCCACTGACTACCAAGCAATATCTCCTGGAGCGAGGGAGGGAGGAGGGAGAGGGAGAGATGGACAGAAGAGAGACAAGAGAGAGAGTGAGACACAGAGAGAGTGGGAGAGAGAGAGAGAGATGAGACAGAGGGGAGAAAGAGGAGAGAGGGAGAGAGAGAGATAAGAGGGAGACAGAGAGAGTATCGAGCGGAGGGAGAGAGAGAGAGAGACTCCTAGTCTGGTTGGCACTGAATGATGTTTAAACAACTAAGAATTCATTGACGAATGTGTTCGGAGTGTAAAATGGAGTGTGTCTTACCCGACACTGGGTTGTAGTACAAACATGATGTTACTGACCTGTTCTCGGGGAGTGCACTCAAATACTTTTTCCCTTTCTGTCTCTGTCGGCTGCCAACTGTTCCAATCACAGATAACAGACCGTGTCCGACACTGCAAGTCCATTCCGGGGGATTATATTATATTATTATTATTATTATTATTATTATTAGAGAGGACGTTGTTATTCAGAACCTTGAACTGAGTTTCGCTGCGGCGGCCGTTTTCTACAAACCTACAGGCCGCTCCTTTAGACACCATCTGCTTTTCAGGATGAGCCTGTGTTAGAGTGGTGTTTTACGGATGGGGTCGCAATTCCCAGGGCGAACCCTAGGTGTCCCCCTCCTCCGGTTGCTCACCGCGCCGCCTCACCCTCTCGCTCGATCACTCTAGCTTTATT
>NC_137675.1:9808558-9813558 GCF_963989245.1 Nansenia antarctica | reverse complement strand
TGTGTGTGTGTACGTCTGTGTGAGTGTGTGTGTGTGCAGTATGTAACTCTCCCCAGCGGTGCGCTGCCCTACCCTCCTACACGGCAGTGTGAGTGTGTGTGTGCAGTATGTACCTCTCCCCAGCGGGACGCTGCCCTACCCTCCTACACGGCAGTGTGAGTGTGTGTGTGCAGTATGTACCTCTCCCCAGCGGTACGCTGCCCTACCCTCCTACACGGCAGTGTGAGTGTGTGTGTGCAGTATGTAACTCTCCCCAGCGGGACGCTGCCCTACCCTCCTACACGGCAGTGTGAGTGTGTGTGTGCAGTATGTACCTCTCCCCAGCGGTACGCTGCCCTACCCTCCTACACGGCAGTGTGAGTGTGTGTGTGCAGTATGTACCTCTCCCCAGCGGTACGCTGCCCTACCCTCCTACACGGCAGTGTGAGTGTGTGTGTGCAGTATGTACCTCTCCCCAGCGGTACGCTGCCCTACCCTCCTACACGGCAGTGTGAGTGTGTGTGTGCAGTATGTAACTCTCCCCAGCGGTACGCTGCCCTACCCTCCTACACGGCAGTGTGAGTGTGTGTGTGCAGTATGTAACTCTCCCCAGCGGGACGCTGCCCTACCCTCCTACACGGCAGTGTGAGTGTGTGTGTGCAGTATGTAACTCTCCCCAGCGGGACGCTGCCCTACCCTCCTACACGGCAGTGTGAGTGTGTGTGTGCAGTATGTAACTCTCCCCAGCGGGACGCTGCCCTGCCCTCCTACACGGCAGTGTGAGTGTGTGTGTGCAGTATGTAACTCTCCCCAGCGGTACGCTGCCCTACCCTCCCACACGGCAGTGTGAGTGTGTGTGTGCAGTATGTACCCCTCCCCAGCGGGACGCTGCCCTACCCTCCTACACGGCAGTGTGTGTGTGCAGTATGTAACTCTCCCCAGCGGTACGCTGCCCTACCCTCCTACACGGCCGTGGAACTCTTGGCCCCGGTTCTAAACACACTCCAGGTTCCACATGAACCCGTGACGAGCTCATTAGCGCTCGTTAATCACTCCCTGGGCCCCGCGGTTCATTAGGAAGACTGGGTGGAGGTAATGGCCTGGGCTAAATTGCGTGTCCGTTAGCGGGTACTATTCCTGACTACGGCCACAGATTAACATCAGTTCCTAATGAAATGGGTGGTGTGTGTGTGGGTGTGTGTGTGTGTGTGTGGGGGGGGGTTGTAGGGGGGAGGGGGGGGGGGGGGGTACGAACTCACCTTTCTTTGCTAAAGACAAGGACATATAGACATACTGTAGACAGACGTGTGTGTGTGTGTGTGTGTGTGTGTGTTTGTGTGTGTGTGTGTTTGTGTGTGTGTGTGTTTGTGTGTGTGTGTGCATACACACTCACACACCCCCACGTATTTGACACCATCCCTCATTCCATAGACAGGCACACACACGTGTGCATGCATACATACACACACACACACACACACACATACACACGCACACATACACACACACACACACACACTCACACACGTATTTCACACCATCCGCAACATTCCGTTCTGTGCATTTCAATGAGCCCGCCCACTGATGTACACCTCCTCCTCCAGCCTCCCCAGTAGCGTTTCTCTGATCTCCTCACCTCTCTCTCTCTCCCCCCCACCCCCCCACCTCCCCCCCAGTCGTACATGGAGGACCACCTGAAGAACAAGGACCGTCTGGAGAAGGAGTGGGAGGCTCTGTGTGCGTACCAGGCCGAGCCCAACGCCTCCACCGTGGGCCTGAGGGACGGCAACGGCAAGAAGAACCGCTCCAACACCGTGGTGGCCTGTGAGTGTCTAGACTCCCCCCTCCCCCTCCCCCACCCCGGTCCTCTGCATGCTCTGACAAGACACTGTGTCCCTGAGCTCACTGGAGCTAAAGCCAAAGGGTTCGCGGTTGCATGTGAGGGTCACTGTCACTGTGTGTTATTCGATAGATAGTTTCAAGTGTCAAGTTACAAGTTGATTGTTACATCACATTACACAAGTGTTAGAGAGTCAAAATGATCGATTTAAGTGTAAGAGAGTACACTTCTAGACAATAAGGCACTAGGCATAATTCAATTTGTAAAAATGTCAATAGTACAGGACATAAGTGACAGTAGTAAAGTGACTGTAAGCTTTAAGGTTTAAGGTCCTTAAAGATAGAACCTTAGATCCAATGGACTCAAAAACCTGGGTCTCCTGCTAAGACTGTGTTAGCTTGCCGAGCTAAAAGACTGTGTTAGCGAGTGGATGCTTAGGGTTCTTGGGTATATTTGACTTTCGCGGTGCGCTACAAACATGAACTAACTCAGAGGACAGGCTCCTTCTCAGGCATGGAGCAGATTTAGGAATCGTATCGACCACACACACACACACACACACACACACACACACACACACACACACACACACACACGACGATGACGAATACCATTCCTCGTCCTCCGACTTTTCCCTCCACCAACCCCCCACCTATCGTCTTAATGACTTACAGTAGAGGGCATTGAGTTTGGCGCAAATCGGGGGGAAAAAAATCTCCATTTTATATTTCAGATGATCACTCGAGGATAACCTTGAAGGTTGAAAACAGCCAAGGCAATTCTGATTACATCAACGCCAGCCCAATAGTAAGTACCTCTACTGCATACTAAACCTCTCCTTTATACCCGGGTGTTACACTGTACGCACTAACCCCCCCAACACCCCCCCCTACTCCCCCGAGGGACTCAGAATGAACAAAAGCTACTCTACACTATAACACTTTCTGATGCAATGGCTGCCTCGCTAATGTAAAAAACGCTCGCCTGCCTTCCACTATGTTTCATGCTATGAATATTAATGGTTGTTTTTTCAATGGGGGGGGAAATACTTTGTGAATATTCACATGGGGAAGAGGTGTGTGGGTGTGTTTGTGTGTGGGAGGGAGGGAGGGAGGCAGAGAGGGGAGGGGGGGTTGTTCTGTTGTTGGTTCTCTCATGTGAGAAGCACAATTGGTGTGCGAGAAGCTGAGGTGTAGGGATTGTTGTTATTGACCTTGAATTATGCTAATTCTATGTTGTTTACGGTTTGGTAGTTGGGGGGGGGGGGGGTGCGGGGGTTCTGCCATTGCGTTGCTACCTGTGTGTGTCAGCAAAGGGTAGACGGTTTGGCTTGGAAAATTGCAATACTGCCCAAAATAACTGTCAGATTTCAAATTGACGGGATGGTTCGTAATCCAATGGGAGTTTAGAATCCTATAGTTGTCCTGTCCCATTTTTATAGTGCATAATACATTCACACTGTTTAGTTAATAATCATTTGTAACTCCAGAACACTGTTTGTTTGTTTGTTTGTTTGTTTGTTTATTAGGATCCCCATTACCTAATGCCATGACATTAGCTAGTCTTCCTGGTGTCCGACTCAAAAATCATTATTTGGACAATAATGTCAACATTATATACATAACACTAGAAGAGCCGTATATCTTTGCACTCAAATTTCAGCACCCTCCTTTCATGACTTTTCCTAGATATGTGCGTTCTACCACCCAGTATCCTTACATTTTCAAAATTACATCAGGATAAGCTCATAGAAAGATATTTAGCCGTTTTTCTGTGTAGGAGGCAGGCTAATTGACAAGAGGCTAGTGGTCTTTGTGTGTCAGTAGCAGCTTCCCATTCTAAAGACTATGACCTCCGAGGGGGTGCTAAGAGTAGGTGAACATGGCACAGCTGTTCTAGTATTAAAGACAAGGCTCCACTTAAATGGTAGTATTCATCAGGGGAGGCTGGGGGAGGTAGAAATCGGAGGTCGGGCCCATTCTACAGTGCATGGAACGCTGTGAGGAACCATATCAAATGGTCTCAGACACACGTTGTGTTCGATACCATCCGTCATTCTGTTCCGTTCCATACAATGAGCCTGTCCTCCGACGTCTACCTCCACCAGCCTCCCCTAGTATTCATTTTGATTCAATGTTGTTGTTGTTTTTTTACTTTTTTGCTCAGCTCAGTGCTGTCTCGCTCAAGGGAAATCAGGTCCCGTGAGTTTACAGGACAAAACGTTAGTATGAAAGAGAAAGGAAGATAGAAAGACATTCAGTGACGGAGCGTATGGACTATAAAGCAGATGTTGTCCTAGGGGTGTGTAGAGAGGTGTTCCATTAGAAGAACACAATGGGGGAACGCAGTGTTTCTCAGACGGTGCTCCGAAGTTCCTGGATGTGAGTCACTCAGAAATACACCAACAACCTACACACACACACATACACACACACACACACACACACACACACACACACACATACACACAACTGACAAGCCTCTCTCTGAAAGGTTCCTGTCTATCACTCAGGAAGTGTGTGTGTGTGTTTGGGGGGGGGGGGGTTCATTTAATGGAATATGTCTCTACGAACATGACGGGTACATCTTGTTATTTACCCAAACACTTCTCGCTGCTATTAAATTTCACCGCTTCTTTGCTAAAAAGAAAAAAAACAACCACGACAAAAAAAAACAAAACACCGGCACTCATGAGAGATGTTTTGTCGGCAAAGTGTGTGAATCACCGTAAAACGTTAAGGAAAAGGTGTTTATGAGAGGAAGGGTATGAGTCCCCTGTGTTGTGAGCAGGGAGAAAATTGGGAGAGCGTGTTATTACCTATGTTGCTAAGCGGGGGACCCTGCCGTTTCAAACGTACTCAGCCAGGGTGTCCATGATTGCACTTCTCTGCTTTTAAAGATCGAACAGTCCTCCTGATGTCTTTACATTACAGGGATGCTGGGGGGAGGTAGAAATCGGAGGACGAGCTCATTGTAATGCATGGAGCGGACTGAGGAACGGTCTCCAACACCACGTGTGTGCATTACAATAAGCCCATCCTCCGATGTCTACCTCTTACCAGCCTCCCTTGGTATGAAAGACACTCTCATCTACCTTTTGGGTTTCTCAGTCTGTTTCTCAAGTGACTGTCAAGCTTTGTTCTGTCCTGTCTCTCCTGGAGGACGTTTTACTGCAGGAGAT
>NC_137675.1:9798558-9803558 GCF_963989245.1 Nansenia antarctica | reverse complement strand
ACACACACACACACACATCCACCATCATAAAATCATTTACAAACACTCTCTCACACACCCACCCACCCACACCCTCCTTCATAAAATCGATACCCTCTACAGAACATCTCTTAAATAACAGCGGCCGTGTTATTAGCACTGTAAGTCAGAGAGGAGACAAGTGCGTTGTGTTGATGCCATTAATCCAGCCCCTGGCCGCCCTCACACACCATCACGCTGCACCATCCCACTGCAAATGATCATCAAATATTGGTCTCCGTTTCACGCAGGGATAAGACCCCAGGTGGTTAAACTGAGAGAGAGAGAGAGCGAGACCTTGAATTAGATTAGGTTCTTTGGTGCGATCGATAAAGGGGAATTATTCTGTTCTGCTCCTCGGTGATAATGGGAGAGAATTCCCGAACACACGAAACGAACGACATGTTCCGGAACTCTGAGTGAACTGGGTGAACTGGGTGAACTGGGTGAACTGGGCTCCCTCGGCAAAGTGCAACTGGAGGACGGGCCTCCCCCTGGACCTCTCTCTCTCTCTCTCTCTCTCTCTCTCTCTCTCTCTCTCTCTCTCTCTCTCTCTCTCTCTCTCTCTCTCTAATCCCTCGTGTTCCCTGGGATGTTTTCTGTCTTCCCCTCTCCCCCGTCTATCCGCACAGCATGCACTTCTCTTCTCTTCTCTTCTCTCTCCATTCCTCTCCTGTCTTTCTCTCATTCTTTCTTTCTCCCTCTTTCCCCTCGCCCTCCCTCTCTTCTTTCCCTCTCTTCCCTTCTCCCTCTCTCCTCTCTCTCCTTCCCTTCTTCCTCTCTCCCTCCCTCCTTCCCCTCGCTCTTCCTCTCATCTCTCCCTCTCTACTCTACCTCTTCTCTCTCCCTCTCTGATCTATCTAGCTGCTCTACCTAGCTGCTCTACCTAGCTTTTGGTTCTCAACATTGACATTGCAGCATTCAGATACAGGGGAAAAGCACAACAGTAACAGTAATAATAAGCAAGGTAAGTAGGCAAAAAAAGTAATCCTACAACGACAAGGAAATTAAGTGGGCTTTTGGTAAAGTGGTCATTTCACAATACAGACAAACACAATACAGCACGGCAGTGAATCAGTCCCACGGTACACAAGTAATCCAGTATATAATCCATCATAATTTAGCTTTAGCAAAATGTTAAGTTGTCTTCGAAGCAGGACCACAAACCTCTCCAAGCAGTTTGTTACGCTCATCGATCGTATTATATTTAGACAATAAAAATAAAAAATGTGGGTTGGACTCGAAACATAAAAACACTCCAACTGAACTCGGAAATACTTTAGAATGTGTCTGTTTCCAATTAAAATGTTCTGTTCTGTTTTAAACTGACTCGGTGCGTCACGCTCATTTCCTGACAAACGCGCGAGTGGATCTCTGGCGCTGTCGACACTGTTCGGTCCGCTGGGCTGCCTCAGGCTCGGCACGGCGATCAGTGACAAAACCGCGAGCAGCAGCCTTTTGGATTGGAACGCCTTGCAATAAAGTTAGGCTCAAAAGTGGGGTTTATGAATAATGTATAGAAAAGTACAACATGCAAATTAAATTAATGAAATTACATAATCTATTCTCCCGGCGAATATCACTATTCAGCAGGTGAGAAGATGATTATTTTATGGTTTGGATCAGGGGAGGCTGGTGAAGATAGACATGGGAGGACGGGCTCATTGTAATGCATGGAATGTAACAAGGAATGGTATTAAACACGTATCATAAAATTCCACACATTACAATGAATCCTCCGGTTTCTACCTCCACCAGCCTCCCCTGGTCTGGGGTAGTGTTGTTTGGCCTTTCTCTTCAGACACACTTAAAACCTGCCATGTCTTCCCTGGGCTTCCCTCTCGACACAGGCAGAGATGGATGTCCGCAGGAGAAATATCGTCACGTACCAGGCCTAGCTAGCTCTGGAACGACTCAATAGGGAGACAGTCTGGATATGGAGTCTGTAGCTAGCTGTTAGTTATTTTCTTTTATATGAAATTGTTCGCTTGAGATTCACTTTTGACAAAAACAAATAATGAAGTGGTATTTCACAGAGATTCACTGCGATTACCTCCCCTGGTGTGTGTTTGAGAGGAGAGGGTATTGCAGAGAATATAACTGGGGTCACCAGCCAGTAATGAAGTCACTGTTTTATACCAAAGGGATGAAACGCTGATATTGTTCTGGCATGTCCTTTCCCTTCGACACTAGTCAATGGGAATTCATGTGTGAAGGGTTCAAAGTCTGTGTGTGTGTGTGTGTGTGTGTGTGTGTGTGTGTGTGTGCGTGTGTGCGTGTGTGCGTGTGTGCGTGTGTGCGTGCGTGCGTGCGTGCGTGCCAGCGTGTCAGCGTGTAAGGCAATTACCTGGCTTTGTTGCAACCGGTGTGACAAAATGGCGCTGTGTGTGTGTGTGTGTGTGTGATCTAGATGGTGTGGGAGAACGGCTGTGTGGTCATCGTGATGCTGACGCCCCTGACAGAGAGCGGAGTGAAGCAGTGTTACCACTACTGGCCCGACGAGGGGTCCAACCTCTACCACATATATGAGGTACTGAGTGTGTGTGTGTGTGTGTGTGTGTGTGTGTGTGTGCGTGTGTGTGTGTGTGTGTGTGTGTGTGTGTGAGGTATAGCCTGTCTACCTACCTGTCTCTACTGTTGGCTCAAACTGTCTACTCAATGTTCTGTGATTGATCAAAGATTCAATGATTGATCTCTAAAATTTTCAATATTTCCTTTCTGAAATGCACAAGCACGCTTAAACAACATAAAAATCCTTCATTTTAAACAATGGAAACAACAACCAGCCTCCCTGTCAAGAAAGACTCAAAACAACCCAAAAACTACAAACATTGCCGCCTCCTCTCCCTCCCTGTCTCCAGGTGAACCTGGTGTCTGAGCACATCTGGTGCGATGACTTCCTGGTTCGTAGTTTCTACCTGAAGAACATGCAGACCAACGAGACGCGCACCGTCACGCAGTTCCACTTCCTCACCTGGCTCAACCAGAACGTTCCGGAATCCAGCCGGACGCTCCTGGATTTCCGCAGGTAGGAACACCTGGCGACGCCCCTCCAGGGTTTTAAGATTAGAACGCAGGGTTCTAGAACTGTCTATCCTCACTGTCATCACAGGGTTCTAGAACTGTCTATCCTCACTGTCATCACAAGGTTCTAGAACTGTCTATCCTCACTGTCATCACAGGGTTCTAGAACTGTCTATCCTCACTGTCATCACAAGGTTCTAGAACTGTCTATCCTCACTGTCATCATAGGGTTCTAGAACTGTCTATCCTCGCTGTCATCATAGGGTTCTAGAACTGTCTATCCTCGCTGTCATCACAGGGTTCTAGAACTGGGGTAGTGGTGGCCTAGTGGGTAGGTCATGAGTTCAAATCCCACCTGGGAACCCCACCACTAGTGTTCTCTTGAGTAAGGCACTCAGCCCTAAATGACTCCAGGGCTGAGACTGTCCCTGTAATCTCTCATTGTAAATTGCTTTGGATTAAAGCGTCAGCTAAATGGTAAATGTAACATGTAATGTCAATGTAAAACTAGAACCCTCCTCACTGTCATCACAGGGTTTTAGAATATGTATATGTGTCTAGAATATGTTATATGTATATTGTATGTTAACAAATACAGCATGCAGGCTCATTATAATGCATGGAACTCATTCCATTCTGTGCATTACAATGAGCGTGTCTACCTCCACCAGCCTCCCCTGCTACAGTACATGTTGTATGTGTTAGCAGATGTCTGCATCGCTGACCTTGCTGCCCTCTCTCTCCGAGTTTCTCCAATAACAACAACAACAACAACAACAGCAACAGATTGAGAGAGTCCAAGTGTCTGATGTCCTAGCCTGCTGTTGTTATTGCGTTAGCGTAGCACAGCTGGAGGGTAAGACCCCCCGAGGGTAGGTACGCGGTCAAAGCGGTGATAGCTCTACGCTCGGTGGAGCGGAGGGGGTTAGGAATCACACTCTGGTGACGGAGGTAGCCCTGTCTGTGACTTCTAAAGGCCAGACGGAGCCCCCTTCGTCCCACGAGGACGTGTTCTTGGTATTGGGGTTTACGTCTGTGGCGTACGTGCGAGACGTCGATGGCTCAAACCGTCTGCAACCAACCAGCCAACCATCCAGCCACCCAACCAACCAACCAACCAGCCAGCCAACCAACCAACTGACCAACCAACCAGCCAACCAACCAACCAGCCAACCAACCAGCCAACCAACCAACTAACCAACCAACCAGCCAACCAACCAACCAACCAACCAACTCCGCTGCCTGTGGTCAGAGGAGGAAGAGTGGCTTAGAGCGGAAATGCTGGTTCAAGACCCCAAGTTCCTGCTTTATTGTTTATGTAATGATATTGCAGTGACATGTACTGAATCTGTGGTGTCGCCGTTTCATCGGAAGGACGGGCTCATTGTAATGCACGGAACGGAATGAGGAATGGTATCAAACACTGTGTTTGTACTACAAACATGTATTACAATGAGCCCGTCCTCCGATTTCTACCTCCACCAGCCTCCTCCCGAGGCTTTGGGAACACAAACTGCTCTCTCGCTCTCTGTCGCTATGACGGCACGGACAGTGTTTAACACGACTCACTCTCGAACCGAGCGACCGCACTCTTTTTCTTTTTCCCAGTTTCGTAGCTACCGTGCTAACATGCTGCCATGCTACCGTGCTAGCCGCGTTACCTGTTCTGTGTGGGCGCGGTGTGCGCAGCGGCGTCGCTAACAGCTAACTAGCGGTTGCCAGTGTCATTTTTGTGATGGTGCAGCTAGTATCATAAGCCCAGTTGCATAGTCACAAAAGTGATCATTGGAGACCGTGACTCTGCAACCGTGGGGGCCCTGCGGCTGCGGACCCTCTCTCCTCCTCCCCTCCTCATCCCTCTCTGGGTCTGCCCATGGTGGAATGACCACCAGCCCTTCTGCTTGCTCATGATTTGCTTGACTTCCTCTCTGATCTTTGATCCTCTCTTTTTTTCTCTT
>NC_137675.1:9793558-9796058 GCF_963989245.1 Nansenia antarctica | reverse complement strand
TGTTTTCCGTGTCTCTCCAGTGACGTTCCACTTCACTAGCGTATTCCATTTTAGTTCTGGAAAGGAAGCAGTGAAATTCCAATCGCTTTTTTCAACGAGGAACATTTCAACTTGAAATCTTAACTTCAGTTCACTTCCAGAATTCAAATGGAATTGAGCCTCACCCCTGCTGCCTCCCCTCCCTCTACCTCTGTGGGTGTTTTAAAAGAACCTCACCTTGAGCAGAGAGCAAGTTCTCACCCTTTTTTCCTCCCGGTCTGAACTGGGTGTTCAATTAATATGCGAAATGGAGTCGCTGCCTCTCCGAGTCGTTGTGTACTGAAGCGACAGCCTATAATCATCATCACAGTAGCCTCCTCCTCTATATAATCACGCAGCCTCCTCCTCTGTAGTTTTATAGGCTAACTGCTCCTACAGTTCAGAAGAACTTAGAAATAAACAGCTCTGATTATACGTCTCGTTCATTACAATGTATGAAATGCAGAGAGAGACGGTGGGAGTCGGGACGACGTCTGTGATTAGGTTGAAAAGTCCTTTTCATGCTGTTTGAGGGTTTCTGAGGGGAAAAAAAACGCCTTCGTCAGAGCACTCACAGACTCACAGATGGGAAAAATAAAAACTCTCTGCGCAACAACAACACAGCTTACTTTACTTAAGAACAGCCGCGGTTGATATTGACGTTTCGGTCAAGAGACCTCTTCTCGGTCAATGGTGCGCGGTCAAGAGAGTGTGGTCAATAGAATGCGGTCAATAGATGTTTTATCCTACACAGTAACACCATCAACAGCGTTTGAACAGCCGTTACACAGAGGCAATGTGCAGCGACATGCTCTCTCTTTCTCTCTCCCCTCTCCCCACTCCCTCCCTCCCTCCCTCTCTCTTTAGTGCCGAGGTGCCAGACCAGAAAGGGTAGACATCTTCAGATGTTCTCTCCATCCATGTCTCTCTCTCTGTCGGTGCTTCGTCTTTGATCAGTCTTACAGTATAACGACCCCCAGATCTCTTATATTATAATGACTCTATCTGCACTAGGTGTAGGTGTAGGTACAGCGGCAGGTCTCAGATCAGACGATCTCTGTCGCGATCTGCACCGCCTGTAGGTGTTCAAACCGCAACAGCAGGTCTGAGATCAGAGCGGAGGGCAGCTTCTCTGTGGTGGAGGCGCTATGTAGCGTTGATTGTGTTCCAACTTCCATTATCACTGCCCTTGTGTGTGGGTGGGTGGGTGGTTAGGGGGGGGGGGTGTATGTGTGGGTAGGTCGGGGGGAGGGGGGGGGGGTGGAGGGTTGAGTGTTGTATGTATGTGTGTGTGGGTAGGTAGGTGGGTGGGGGGGGGGGTGAGTGGTGTGTGTGTGTGTGTTGTGTGTGTGTGTGTGAATGTGGGGGAGCTGGGTGGGTGGGGTGGGTGGGTGGGTGGTTGGCTGGTCCGTTCGTGGTGTGTGTGTGTGTGTGTATGCATGTGGTGTGTATATGTGAGGGGCCCGTCGGTTCTTTTCATCGAGCTAGCACCAGTCGAGGTTGTCGATCTCCAAATGAAAGCGCATGACGAAGAAAAAGGATGTTGATGGTGAAATAGCATCGAGCATTTCTATCCAACAGTCAAAATAAACACTGGATTTCTGTCTCCTGTGTGCTTGTTATGCTTTTCACGTTCAATCTTCAGGCTTGTACTGCAGTGACCTGCGTACGCTATTGCAGCTATGCCACTTTTGGAGAGGATTTATGTTCCCTATTATTAAATAATATCCCCCCTTCCCCCCCCCCAAAAAAATACCCTTTTATACCGCAATGATCATCCTTTGATGTGGTTTAGCTCCTTGAAATAGCATTAGTCGCCTCATGTTCAGGGAAAATTAAATCTGTCTCTTTTTTTGCCACCTGTTACGAGAACGGAAATTAGATCAACACACAAACGATAATAGCAGTGTTCAAATAAACTACTAGTTTCTTCGAGATCTAAGAATAATGTTGTTGACCGTGGTGGTCAAGTATGTATGTGTGGGTGAGTGGTTGTTAGTCTTCATAATGACACCCCCCCTCTCTCTCTCTCTCTCTCTCTCTCTCTCTCTCTCTCTTCCTTCCCTTTCTCCCTCCTTGCCTCACTCCCTCCATCTCTCTCTCTCTCTCCTTCCCTTTCTCTCTCCTTCCCTCACTCCCTCCATCTCTCTCTTTCTCCCCCCCTCACTGTCTCACTCTCTCTCTCCATCTTCCTCCTCCTCCCTTGCTTCCACTCTCTCTCTCTCTCTGTCTCTCTCTCTCTCTCTCTCTCTCTCTCTCTCTCTCTCTCTCTCTCTCTCTCTCTCTCTCTCTCTCTCTCTCTGCAGTGATGGAGCAGGGAGGAGTGGCACCTACGTCCTGATAGACATGGTCCTCAACAAGATGGCTAAAGGTAGAGGTGCCTCCGTTCTTCTTCCTTTCTTTCATCCCTCTCTTTTCCGGCGGCTCCGAGACGTCACCATGGCAACATCAGAGCCTTCATTTCTTTCCCGCCGAGGGTCTT
>NC_137675.1:9769134-9789134 GCF_963989245.1 Nansenia antarctica | reverse complement strand
ATGTTGCTGTAGGAATGTTGTCTCGCTTCCCTTCAACGTGTTGTTCTTCTCCCTCTCTCTCCCTCTCCCCCTCTCTTACTCCCTCTCTCCACCTCTCAGGAGCAGTTTGAGTTTGCATTGACAGCTGTTGCGGAGGAGGTGAACGCCATACTCAAAGCTCTGCCGCAGTGAGACGGCCGAGCCTCAGCCAGAAGCGTCCCCCGGGTCCTCCTCTCCTGCTCTCCTCTTCCCCTCTCCTGTCCTCCACTCCTCATCTCCTCTACTCCCCCCCGTCTCCTCTCCTCTCCTCTCCCCCTCTCCTCCTCTCCTCCAACCCTCCTCTCCTGCTTTCCTCTTCCTCCTCTCCCCCTCTCCTCTACTCCCCCCCTCTCCTCCACTTCCCCCCTTCTCTTCCGTCGTAGTGGATGTTTGGTGTCTGAGAGCGTGACCTAATCCTCTATTGTCATAGTAACGGAGCGTGTCTCTGTACAGACGACATTCAGTGCATTCAAACCATTTGACTGACTGACACCGTTTCTCTCTGTTCAATGAATTAATGATTATAATATATTTATTCTAGACATATTGTTTTTAGATCTCTATATACCAGTACGTATGTATGTGCGTATGTATTTATGTATGTATGTGTGTGTGTCTGTACATGATATGACCTTGGTTGCCACATCTGTATCATGGAACATCTTCAAGCCTGATTTTCAATGTCATATTTTCTTTGTCTTGTTATACGGTATTCTGAGCAGTAGTAGGCCTATCCATGTCATGTATATCACAAGGGTCAAATCAGTCCTGACAATGATGCTTAGGATTCGAGTAATTATGATGATGATGATGATGATGATGATGATGATACAAGCAATATGTGTGTCTTTCGATCGACGCGACTTGGACAAATATTCTGTAGTTGTCGTAAACAGCCAATATTGTGATCTGTCAGTGATAAGTACCGTATACTAATGCCTGCCTCTATTAAAAGCAGTAAGATGAAGTGTTTGTGCGATGGTATGAGACTGATGTGTAAACGGAGCAGCTCTGTGATGTAGCAGAAACGCCTGCGGTGTGACTAGCTGATACTTTGTCTCAGTAATGTCTCAGAGCTTTGTTACCAAACGTGACAGTAGACCAGGGGAGGCTGGTGGAGGTAGGAATCGGAGGACGGGCTCATTGTAACGCATGGAACAGAATGAGGAATGGAATCTCACAGGTGTGTTTGACAGGGTTCCTTATGCCGTTCCATGTATTACAATGAGCCCCGTCCTCTGATTTCTACCTCCACCAGCCTCCCCTGCAGTATACTATATTCGCCATTTTACTTTCTCTCGTATAAAATGAATGCTCTCGAGACATTTATTAACTATTTATGATACAGTTGAAAGGACAGTAACTATGTTTTGTTGCCTGCGAACATAATAATAATATTGTTTGAGTTGTAATCAATCTTGATTCTTTCCATTTTAATGGTCAATGTAACATGTCCAACTCTGTTGCTAATGGATACAGCTATATCCAGTAGGGTTTCTCTTTTCAGCCAGTGCTGACGCAAGCCCAAAACGCAGCGTATAGGCAATTAGTTTTTCACAGTAAACTGGCAAAATTTCTCTTGGTCTGCGCTCACGTGGGGGGTAAAAACAGAGGCGTTTCCATGACAACGAACAGGTCAAGTGCCATCAGGTGCTGGCTGAAAGATTCTGGCCTTGAAAATAGCACTCGTATTTCAGACACACACCCCCTAAGCACCACCGTTTGCACCAAGACTGGTTTTTACTCCGTTAAAACATAGCCCTTCATGTGTTTGAACAGTCCTGCAGACTGCACTACGAGAGAACACGCAGTTCACTTCACTCACGTCACTCACAGTTGTGCTTTCAATAGACCCCTGGAACAATAACACTCACCTCTCCTATCATACTGTCACGACGGCCGCGTCACGACGACTGTGTCCATCCGTGTTCTGGTTGGTATGTCTGACCTGTATGAATGACCACTGACATGATCTGGTTGTATAGGAGTGCGGCATATGCGACTACAGTGCATGGCTGTTTGATAGCTGTTGTTAGCCAAATAGACCTATTTTAGTGTGTTGTGTTTCCCCTTTAAAGCCTAAGGATGTCTCCTTCTCAAGTGAACAACTACAGTAGTTTAATAGTTCTGTCAGCAGATTATCAATACTTCAGGTATGTTGAATTAAAAACAGCATTTTGTTGTATAGACTATAACGTGTTGTACCCTATTTCATGAACCAAGCCAAGGATATAGATATAATTATAATTTTGACCTTCGAACCATTCATTTTGAAAGAATAGTCACTAAGGTTGAATAGTGAAAACAGCAGCTGAGGGGTTGGGGGGGGGGGGGGGGGCAGCAGAAAGACCTTGGTGCTGGTTATGGAAGAGAAGGGAAGGGGTTGAGCTGGAAGCCAGGAGGAGATGGGCAGTGATTTGGCCACCACTGGCGATGTGTTGGGGTGTTACGGTTTAGGTCGAAACACCTGATGAACGTCGGTCACCGTCTGATGACATCACCTCCTGGCCAAGGCTGCAGTCACCAGACAGTTCCTCTGTTCAGGTGAGAGTAGTGGAAGCATAATGTTGTTGTTCTAAGGGTCCTAAACTCCTTTCTTCTGTCAGAGCTGAAACTAGCTATGCTAACGTGACCAGCCCTGGTCTCTCATTCGCTGTAACATCTTTGATCTTTCACCTAATGAATCATTCAACCTGGTTTCCTTAGAAAGAGATGGCTGGTGTGTACCATACCATAGTATGTATATTCGTCTAACAACCAACAGAAGATATTTTTGTTCTATCAGTGAAAAAGGAAACTTGTGTGAATAAAGTCCCATGATCAATGGAGTATTGTATTGCAACCTTGTGTCCCAAGATGATTTTTTTGGGTCATTCTTCTCACAACGATATTTGTCTTTTTGACACATTTTAAACATACGTAATTGACCTGGTCTGTGACATGGATAAGAGATTGTATCTCACTGAGACTAAAGGTTAATTGTATATTTTCATCTGCAGAGCTCGAAATGGAGTAAAACAACTGTTTAAGAATGCGCCATCAATTTTAGCAAACCATTTAAAAGAAAATCGGATCCCCTATCATATACAATATTTCTACTTTAAAAAATCTGCCTGGAAGTCACATTCTGAGGTTCTGATGCACAGCAGAGACCACAGTCACAGATGAGCAGGGGAGCATCACACTAGGGTAAGGATGAAGATGGACACACACACACGTACACACACACATGCACATGTACACGTACGTACACACACACACACACACACGTACACACACACATGCACATGTACACGTATGTCCAGACACACATTACGTACGTACACACACACACACGTACACACACACATGCACATGTACACATACATACAGACACACACACGTACACACACACATGCACATGTACACGTATGTACAGACACACATTACGTACGTACACACACACGTACACACACACATGCACATGTACACATCCATACACACACACACACACATACACACACACGTACACACACATGCACATGTACACGTATGTACAGACACACATTACGTACGTACACGCACACACACACACACAGGACTACTACAACTCCCAAGGTATATCAACGTTAATGAAATCACCCGTAGGTTTTTTGGAATAACTAATCCAGATAAAGTAAAATATTTTAAAATATATAAAAATATTCTTTTCATGGCTTTATTTAATCAGGCCCTTTTTGAAACAGTCTAATGGTATATAGGCTGTTTAATCTTTATCTCTGGAAGGCAGAGAGCCACACATGCACGCACACACACACACACTATCCTTGAAGTAAAAGTAGAGAGAGAGACACCCGTGTTCTGACTGAGGACCGGCAGAGACAACCATAACACCCTGCTTACTGCCTCACTCTAGCAGAGCCTCAGCCAGCCAACTGTGGGCTGTGTGAATTGATCTCCTGGATCACACCGCCCAGAGAGAGAGGGGGCTTGGCGTCGCTCTCCCACCCTGCCAATCTCACCTCGTCGTCAGCCAAAGTGGCTGTAAGTGCCCTGGTGCTATTTCAGTCCATCCCGATCGGCATGGCAGCAGTTGTGGTTGTGATTCCCATGGCTGGGCTTGGCAGCTCTGCGGACGCCTCGGGCTGCAGATTAGACTGTCAACGCGTCCTGCACTCCTTCTTAACAGGAACATACACCACCTCGCCCACACACACACACACACACACACACACACATATCTGTAGGCATACATGTGTGCACGCACACACACTCACACACATAAGCGTACACACACACACGAACACACACACATATACTGTACATATAGGCATACATGTGCGTACACACATACACACACACACTGCATAGGCCTACACTTGCACACACACAAACACACACACACACACACACAATCATAAGCGTGTACACACACACACAAACATAAGCATGTACACACACACATAAGCGTGCACACACACACACACAAACATAAGCATGTACACACACACATAAGCGTGCACACACACACACACACACAAACATAAGCATGTATATACACACACACACACACACACAGGTGAAGTAAACATCAAAGATGCTTACTTCACCTGTGTGTGTGTGTGTGTGTGTGTGTGTGTGTGTGTGTGTGTGTGTGTGTGTGAGTGTGTGTGTGTGTGTGTGTGTGTGTGAGTATATACAGTACATGCTTATGTTTGTGTGTGTGTGTGTGTGTGCATGTGTGTGCACAAATGTAGGCCTATAAAGTGTGTGTGTGTGTGTGTGTGTGTGTGTGTGTGTGCACGCTTATGTGTGTGTGTACATGCTTACACACACACACACACACACACATACAAACGGGAAAGAAAGTCACCATTTCATATACCACATTGATATTCTTAGAAATATTCATCCCCACAGTCTTTCATGGCATTGTAGATATATAATATATATATATACAGTATATATATATATATACAGTATATATATATATATATAATAGTAGATATGGTGGATTAATCCCCTAGAAGTCCGTTTTCACATCCTGAATCCTAAAATACGACTCCTTCTCTGAGAGCAGAGAGTCTCAAGTCATCGATTTTGTTGTGTCCTGCTTTCCGAAGTCAGCACCTCAGGTACAGCAGCTAGCAACAGTGCTGCCCGCCCACCTCAGGGAGTGCTTCTCCCTTCGATCAATAACATCAGCCTCTTGTGTTGACTGAATAAACACACCAACTAAACTGTGTCGGCCCTCCATCTTCCAACACTGCCTCTCAAATGACACCTGTGTGATCAAAATGGCCACATGATACGTCAAGTGTTGGTGTCCGTTGTGTTTGTTTGTGTTATTGTCTTGACTCTTGTTTGTGTTTGTTGTTGACGACAAACAATGCAGGGTACCCTCCATCAACGTCGCTAAAGAAAAATCCAAGCTTACTTTTGATAAGTCTCACGAGATTTATCGAAATAAGCCTGGATTTTGGGATAAATCTCGCAAGATTTATCAGAATAAGCCTGGATTTTCCTTTAGCGATGTTGATGGAATACCACCCAGGTCCCCGACCCTCTATAAATAGAAGCATTTCAGGGGCCCATTCCACTAAGGTTGATTATCTTCTAAGCCTCGATAAAGTTCTAAGCCTCGATAATGTTAGCTTGCGTTCGGTTCCATCAATGTGGCTCAAATAATTCACTGCTTGGTTGAGCTCCTTCTGAGTCAGATATAATTAGCCTGGTCGCGACCAGGCTAAAACACTGGCTAAAAAAAGACGCGTGTCAAAAAAGGCTCACAGGCGGAAACTTCATCCCGAACGACAGTTCCTCTTTTAGGAAATATTAGTTCCCACTTCACACGAGATAGATAGATGGATAGGTTGACTGTGTGATAGATAGATAATTTGATATTTTGAAAGTGTGATCGATCGATAGATAGTTTGATTGTGTGATAGATAACTTGATATTTTGAAAGTGTGATAGATAGATCGATAGATCAATAAATAAAAGAGTGTAAAAAAAAAAAGTTATTGTCTCAACTTGCATTACTGTCATCAGAGAGAGAGAGAGAGAGAGAGAGAGAGAGAGAGAGAGAGAGAGAGAGAGAGAGAGAGACAGCAAGAACCAGGTGAGAAAGTGGACAGGTAGTCAAGACCACATAAGTAAGTAGCCTTGAGAACCGATGGTTCTCGAGCCTAATGGCCCATAGGGAAGGAGCCTATCTCCTGTTTCCGTAGCGTGAGGCGGCTTAATGTACAAGTTAGTACACCCCCTGGACATGACGCTGGTATGTCGCAGGGTCTTACCCCCTGGGGGGGGGGGGGGGGGGTCCATGCCACGGTCCATGCCACCCCCCCAAGGCAGCAAACCTAGGGGAAACACTGATATTCTCATGCTAAAATCGACTGTAAATCCAGATTTTAAAGTTGATATTCTTCCCCGTGGAGCATGCCCCCATAACCTGTGCCCCACCCAAAATGTTTAGCACCAGCCGCCACTGATTAGTATTATGAATGAATGAATGAATGAATGAATGGACTTTATTGTCATTGCTACAGTACAGGTACCAAGCAACGAAATTTAGGAGGGGTGGCTCCCCTGGTGTTAGGAAAGGGGAAAAAAAAAAAAAACTTTTAGAAAAAGAATAAAATCACAAGAAGGTGGTCTTGAAGGGTTGTCCCATTTCATAGGGGAAGATTTCAACCACTACCTCAACCAATAATGATAATAATACTAATACTAATTATACTGGAAAGCAAGGGGTAGGGGTAAAAATAAAAAAGGGGATTGGGCCGATGCCTCTTGTTCCACCATAGGAGAGGTCACACACAGCAGCTTGTGGTGCTGCGACACATCACTGGTTATGCAGAATGGTCAACAGTTTCCTGCTGTCTTATTGAAGGTGATCAATATTCCACACATCATTTAAAAAATCCATACATGCTTGGTAGGCCATGATCCATCATGTGGCTAATGTCAGAGCTTCAATGTGCATGATTCCCATATGGTATGAATCCTATCTATGTGACAGAACAACACACACATCTGCTCAATCTGTGTGTGTGGAATGTACTAGACCAGACGAGAAGAGAAGTGTAGAGGAGAGGAGAAGAGGAGAGGAGAAGAGAAGAGGAGAGAACCGATGAGAAGAGAAGAGAAGAAGAGAATTGAAGAGACGGGGAGAGAAGAGAGCAGAAGAGAAGAGATGATTGGAGAAGAGAAGAGAGGAGAAGAAGAGAGCAGCAGAGAGGTCTACCTCCACCAGCCTCCCCTTGTTGTGGAGATGACGCAGTGCAACAGCAGGAGAGGTCTGGAGAGAGGTCATGAGGTCATCTGTTTGAAGTCCATGACCATGAAAGACATGAATGATTGTTGCTCCAAACAACATCTGGGAGAAGAGAGAGAGACAGAGAGACAGAGAGAGAGAGAGGGAGAGAGAGAGAGAGAGAGAGAGAGAAGAAAAACACTCCCTCTCGTTTCACTTCAATCACGGTGACGATCTTCTCTCATTACACCCAATCCAGTTTGATTATTAAAAGGCATCGCTGTGACTATGACATTTCCCCTAGTTTCATGCCCCCCCCCCTCCTCCTCCTCTCCTTTCACGTCGCGGACACTTCTGGCATTCGGTTGATCATTTCCATCGGTGTCATACGTGAGGCGACCCCAATATCGCACGCCGTCACTCACCGTTAGCATAGTTTATCAGCGCACGTCCGATCGCGCCCCACTCCCAGGAGTTTAACCATTTGCATACAAAAATTGCTTTTCCTTTGGAACGGCGTGACAAAAAAAAAAGACTGCTTTGCATAATTACAAATGATCCGGTGATCCCAGACAAAACGTGTCATGGGGGATTTAGAGTTGGGGGGGCGGGCGGGGGGGGGGGGCGGGGGGCGGGGGGGTAGGAGCATAATAGAAAAGCGTCCACTACAAGGCGTGACACCAGAGTTGGTGGGTCATAGGGGGACAGTCACCTCCGCTAACACGTCTGGGAGTCAAGGAGGAGGCTGCCGGAGGGAGAAATCATTCCATCCCTGTGCCTTACAATGAGACCGATCCTCTGATTTCTACCTCCACCAGCCTCCTCTGAACTGAGCCCATGTGTTCCCAATGTGTTGAGAGGGAACAGAGAGGTTTCTGTGATCCCCTGGCTGTGTTGGTCATTGATAATACTGTAGATATCTGTAGATAGATACACACATGGAACACTTTATTAGGAACACCTGTACACCTTCTCATTCATTCAGGTGGTGTAATGGTGGGGGGAATGTTTTCTTGGCACACCATCAATCGTCGCTTGAATGCCACAGCCTATTTGAGTATTGTTGCTGACCATGTGTATCCCTTCATGGCCACAATTTACCCATTTTCTAATGGCTGCTTCCAGCATGATAACGCAGCAAAAGTCACAAAGCAAAAGTAATTTCAAACTGGTTTCATGAACATGAACATGAGTTCAGTGTTCTTCAGTGGAACTGCCCAGTCACCGGATCTGAATCCAATAAAACACCTTTGGGATGTGGTAGAACGGGAGATTCACAGTTTGAAAGTGCACCTGAAAAAATAGCAGGAATTGCCTGATGCAATCATGTCATCATGGACCAGAAACTCAAAGGAATGTTTCCAACATCTTGTGGAATCAATGCCACAAAGAATTGAGACAGTTTTGAAGAGCAAATGGAGGCCCTACGCAGTATTAGTATAGTGTTCCTAATAATAATTAGTGTTCGGTGAGTGTATATAATACATACATGTAGATAGATATATACACTGATGAGCCAAAACATTATGACCACCTGCCTAATATTATGTTGGTATTATGTCTAATATGCTGTTGGTATTATGTCTAATATGATGTTGGTATTATGGCTAATATGATGTTGGTATTATGGCTAATATGCTGTTGGTATTATGGCTAATATGCTTGCGCATTGATGATTAGGTGCCCTTAAGCGCCCAACACCCTGTAGCCGGTTTGTGGTTAGTCCCTCCTCGGACTCCTGTTGGTAGGTACTCACCACTCAGTCTCCTGTTGGTAGGTACTCACCACTCAGACTCCTGTTGGTAGGTACTCACCACTCAGACTCCTGTTGGTAGGTACTCACCACAGCTCCTCAGACTTCTGTTGGTAGGTACTCACCCCAGCTGACCGGGAGCACCCCCCACAAGCCTCGCTTCAGAGATGCTCTGACCCAGTCGTCTGGGCCCAGTCGTTCCAAACTTTTAATCTGGTCAAAATGTTCCTGATTCTTTTTTGCTATCCAGGATCAGATCTATCTGGCTGATTTTGAGTCCTGTAGGGGAAATCAGCCAGCTCCATCTGATCCTGGATAGCAGAAAAGATTCAGGTTCATTCTGATCCAGATTAAAACTTTTGAACCACTGGGCCATGGCCATAACAATTCGACCCTTGTCAAAGTCACTCAGGTCTTTACTCCTGCCCATTTCTCCTGCTCAAGAACTGACTGTTCACTCGCTGCCTAATACATCCCACCCCTTGACAGGTGCCATGGTAATGTTATTCACTTCACCTGTCAGTGGTCATAATGTTTTGGCTCATCAGTGTGTACTGCAGGCACGTGCCGTGAGCTTTTAGATTGGGTAAGCATAAGATATAGAAATACACATAATTACACATACACGCTATCAGTGAACGCAGTTTCAAGGAAATGCAATTTTGATGCCCTAGAACCCGCTAATAAACGGTAGTGTCACTTTGTGATCAGATTATAAAAAACAAAAAAAACAGTTGCCAGTTTCGACTATATCAGGGGTGCTCATTGTTCAATAGTCTGGGAGTCCAGTTTCAACATCGCAAACGCACACATGCACAACACAGACACACACCGTTTCCATCCTCCATAGTAAACTCACAACACACTTTCTTTTCACACTTTGTCACACAGGCACTTGACATCACATCACAAACCCTCCCTCTCTATCTCTCAAACCATATAAACAAGCACAGATCGCCACCAGCCTCGCGAATCATATAAATCATATAAACCACTCATACCAGGCTTGCTGGCGTCTCTCCCTTTCTGGGTGTGAAGATCGGTGACCGGTGGCTTCGGCCGGCCTTTCCAGTCCAGTCTACGAAATCCCTTTATGTCGCTGACAGTAATGTCCATATTCACAAAATCAAGCAAGTTATCCTTATTGATTATTATTATTTAGATCGTTTGAGCTAGCTGGCATAAGCTATTCTGCCGGGCGAGAGAAAGTAAGGTGAAACTTAAGGTGAAATGTTAAGTGAACTTGAAAGTGATAAGAGCCAATCAGTAGCTCTTATCGGAATGAAAGAACTACTCTGATTGGCTGTAAGCATGCTTCCCCTGGCCACATTAAACAGCGGGCTGAGGCATCGAAAAAAATTAAAAAGACATGTTCACGCATTCGAATGTACGCGAGGGAAAGCAGAGAGAGGAGTGCTTATATGCAACGCAATGCAGAGTAGGAAGTGCTTACTCCTACAGGTGGCGCTAAAAATGCAACGTCAAAATGAATGACTCCTGCTGCCCTGGGACCTAAAATACGACTCTTTTAATGAAAACAAACAAACGGTTTACATGCACTTTTATTTTAATATTTTCACCCTTTTTTATTTTTTTGTTGGGTAAGCACTGCTTACCTCTGCTTATATGGACGGCACGTCCCTGGTGTACTGTATATATAGATGATAATACATACAGATAATACAGACTAGCAGGCTTCACATTCAAACTATCCAAACATCAGCTTTCTGTCTTTGATTGATTGATTGATTGAAAACTTTATTAGAAGATTTGCAGAAGTAGGTACATGAAAGTACATATTACATACAAGGTCAACTAAAAGGATAAAAACCCAAGAAAGCCACTGGCTTATTTCAATTGGGGTGCTTGATTTTCAATTCATCGTTACATGTAAGACAGACAGGGAAAAAAAAACAACTAGTACTATCTACACGATAATACAGACAAATAACTATTACTATCTACAAGATAAAAATACATCCTATCATACTAGATATACAATACAACAAAACATCAGGTATGTACAGCGGGTAGGACAGGTGGGGACATACACCACAGGTGGGGGCGGGGGACAAAACACAAAGTATGTACAGTGGGTAGTTCGGGTCTTTTAATCTGATTTTTGATTTAGAGGGTCCAGTTACGGATTGCAGCCTCCTGTAAATGTTTTTTGAGAGTGGTTTTGAAGGTGGGCAGTGTTTTGCACTCCTTTAAGATTATAGGAAGGGCGTTCCACATTTTTACTGCATAGTTTGCAAACGAGTTTAACCCCTTGTTTGTGGTGCAACGCGGTTGAACGTGGTTCGTGGAGATTCCTCTGGTGTTGTATGTGTGGACGTTGTTCACTTTTTGGAAGTATGTGTTACGTCTGTGTTTACGACAGTTTGGGCTTTACGACATGTGCCGTATTACGTTTTGTGTTACACTCGTGTTTGATTAAATGGAGTCGCCAGCTCCGACTATAAGCTCTGAGTTCGACTCCGTTATTGAACATAACATTGGCGACAAGCGATGGCTGATTGTTCTCTACCAACACCCCCTCCTTTCCTAGCAGTCCCAGCAGAACCACCGATTCCGTGGGGCCGCTGGATTTCCTCTTTCGAAACATACATCCTAGCTGCCGGCTTGGAGGATGTATCAGACAAGAGGAAATATGCGTTGTTGCGGCACTGCCTGGGAACGGAGGGTCAGCGCGTGTTTGAAACACTTGGCCCTGCTGCGAGATACACAGACGCTGTGGAACTATTGAAGCAACACTTTGCCCCTCCACAAAGCGCTCTTCTCCGCCGCGTCATATTCAGACGAAGACACCAACGAACAGGTGAGACAGTGACACAGTATGTGGCTGATCTGCGGGGTTTGGCGAGCGTATGCAAGTTCGGGACATTACAGAACGAAATGATAAGAGACCAACTCATCTTACACACGAACTGTGACAAGATTAGGGCAAAACTGTTACTGGAAAATGATGAACTTACATTATCAGCAGCTCTGAACATGGCGGTCCAGGTTGAAACAGCTTTAGAATGTGCAGTTAGTTTTTCAGCCTCTCCCAGCTCACCGGCAGAGGGCGCGCACAGCCTACAGGTGCCCCTCCTCCACGTGAGTGCAACCAGCGGCGGGGAGAGCATTTTACTGGCCTCTCGGTCACGCGACCAGCCACACCAGCCGTGTGGGAATTGCGGCTCTTCTGCACACAATTCAAGAGCTCAGACATGCCCAGCCCGTGGTAAAACCTGCTCCAACTGCGGGAGACTAAACCACTTTCACAAGGTCTGCAGGTCTGCCCCAGCTAGAGCTTCCCAGTCACCTACCACAGTCATCCATAATGTCAGCTCAGGACGAGCGCCATTCAAAACATGCTCGTTGATGGTTGGTGATGTCACTCTGCCGCTCCTCCTAGACACTGGAGCCACAGTGTCCCTTGTGAACTTGACGACCTATACACAGTTCTTCTCCCATGTGCCCCTGGGGTTGCCCTCCACCACCCTGCGTGGCTATGCCAACTCTAAGATTGACATTGTGGGCTCTTTTCAGCTGCCTGTGAAGTACGGGGAGAGGACACTGCCGGCTTTCAGGTTCAACGTTGCACGCCACGGGACCAACTTGTTAGGCCTCGACCTGTTCAACGCCCTCGGTTTCACCCTGCTAGACACAGCTGGCTCAGAGATTCACACCGTTTCCATCCCCTGGCAGCAAAAGTGGCCTGCGCTGTTCAGCGGTGTAGGCTGCCTCGACACTTTTGCCCACCAGCCTCTGTTAGATCCCACAGTGATGCCTGTTATACAGCCCCTCCGCCGCTCCCCCCTGGCTCTCCGCGATGACATCTCCTCTCAACTACAGAGCATGCTCGATAGCGACATCATTGAGCAGGTGAATGCATCGCCTTGGATCTCCAACCTGGTGGTGGCGAAGAAGAAGTCTGGGGGGCTGCGCATCTGCGTGGATCTGAGAGCGGTAAACAAGGCCATCATCCCTGACAAATACCCCCTGCCAACGATAGAGGAGCTCACCGCCCAGTTCTACGGGTCCAGCGTGTTCTCTAAACTGGACCTCCGTCAGGGTTACCTCCAAGTGCCACTACACCCCGAGAGCCGCAACCTCACAGCGTTCATCACTCACAGAGGGGTTTTCCGCTACAAACGCATGGCTTTTGGTTTAAGCTCCGCCCCCAGCTGCTTCCAAAAGATCATGGCCTCCATCTTCGCTGGGATCCCAGGTGTGGCCATCTATCTTGATGACATCGTGGTTCACGGGGCCACCGTCGAGAGCCACGACGAGCGTCTCCACAGTGTGTTCAGTGCATTGGCCAAGCATCACCTGACACTCAATGGTGAGAAGTGTGTATTCGCCGCCCCAGCCATCGACTTTGTGGGGTTCCGCCTCTCAGCTGATGGCACGTACCCGCTGCACTCGAACACAGAGGCCATCCATCATGTCCCGGAGCCCACCACAGCCGCTCAGGTGGCCTCCTTTCTAGGCATGACGGCGTACTACCTCCGTTTCCTGCCACAGTACTCGGCCACAACCACACCGCTGCGGAAGCTGTTGAAGCATGACGAGCCCTGGCTCTGGACGTCTGCCTGCTCAGACGCCGTACGCCTCCTGAAGGCCCAACTCACCTCGCCACCGGTCCTGGCGCATTTCGACCTGGCCAGCCCCACTCTTGTCACGTGCGACGCCTCTGCCACAGCCATTGGTGCGGTGATGTCCCAGCTGCAAGGGGGGGTGGAGAGACCGATCGCCTTCGCCTCCCGTGCTCTCAGCCCCACGGAACAGAAGTACTCGGTGGGGGAGCGGGAGGCCCTAGCATGCCTCTGGGCATGTGAGCGCTGGCACATGTACCTCTATGGACGGCTATTCACACTGAGGACAGACCACCAGGCCCTCATCACCCTCCTGGCCACGTCTGGCACCGGTCACAAGCCACTCCGCCTCCACCGCTGGGCCGACCGCCTGCAACAGTACAACTATCGGCTACAGTTCACGCCAGGACGAGACAACGTGGTAGCCGACTTGCTATCACGCGCAATCCCCAGCCCACCCACAGCCCCAACCTTGACCCCCGGACTGGACCAGGCTGAGCATGACCTCGTCCAGCTCCTCCACACACCCCTTCAGGAGACGGTGTCGCTGAAGGAGCTCCGGGATGCCTCAGCCGATGACCCCACCCTCTCTACACTCTCAACCTACATCACACAGGGGTGGCCGGTAAGAGTACCTGACGAGCTACTCACTTACTCCAGGATCAGGGAGGAGTTGTCGGTTTGGAATGACACCTGTGTCGCTCGCGGGTTCTGCACTGTGGTCCCAGGTGTCCTTCGGGCGCGTATCCTTGCTATGGCGCACGAGGGTCACCTGGGCATAGTCAGGCTCAAACAGCGCTGTCGTGAGGTTGTGTGGTGGCCAGGCATCGACAGGGAACTCGAAACCCTGGTCAAGGATTGCACTGCCTGTCTCCTTAGTGGTAAGACCAGGGCTCCAGCTCCACCCCCGCCCATGCAGCCGTTGGACTGGCCATCTCAACCCTGGGAGCACCTGCAACTGGATATCTGCGGCGAGCTGCATGGGGTACCACATCACCAGCGTTTTCTCGTTGTGACCTACGACCTCCACTCTAAGTGGCCAGAGGTGACACCTGTGGGCTCGGTCACAGCAAAGGTGCTGATCGACATTCTCGACGCTCTGTTTGCGCGTTGGGGCCTGCCCAAGAGGATCACGACTGACGGTCCTCAAATGGTTTCCCATGAACTGTCCTCCTATCTAGTGGGTAAAGGGATCCACCACATCCGCACAGCGTTCTACCACCCTGCTGCGAACGGGGGAGTGGAACGGCTGAACCAAACACTGAAGAATGGCATCAGGGCCCACCTGGCACAAGGGTGCACGCTCACCACCAGCCTCCTCCAGACGCTGTTGCATTATCGGGCCACGCGACACGCCACTACAGGAGTCTCCCCAGCCTCCCTCATGCTGGGGCGGGAGCTCCAGCTGCCTCTCGATAGGCTCCGCCCTACACTAGCTCAGCCCCCGGTCCATCCAGTTCAAGCCACAGTCACCAAACACCAGCGCTTGATGAAGGATCGTTTCGACAGGGCCAGACGTGCTAGGCCACCTGTCATCGCTGTGTCGGACTGGGTCAGGATCCGACGACCTCATCGGGACAACAAACTCCAGTCGTTTTGGTCTGACCCTGTCCAGGTCAGCAAACAGCTTGGCCCGGCCTCGTTTAGGCTCGTCGACGGCACTCGCTGGCATGCTACCCGCCTGCGTAAGGTGCAGCCTCCACCTGGCCCAGCGCTGAGTGTGGCCTCTTCCACAGTCTTGCCAACCGCACGGTTGGATGAAGCGGCAACCCCGGCCTACCAGGCTCAGCCCCAAGGCGTGGAGCCGCCACCAGTGGCTGTGGCTGCACCAGAGCCACGTCTGGTTCGAGCACGCAACAGGCCCGAGCACTTGCGTGATTACATGACTGAGTATCACACCTAGGTTGTGTGAGGGGGGGGGAAATGTTACGTCTGTGTTTACGACAGTTTGGGCTTTACGACATGTGCCGTATTACGTTTTGTGTTACACTCGTGTTTGATTAAATGGAGTCGCCAGCTCCGACTATAAGCTCTGAGTTCGACTCCGTTATTGAACATAACAGTATGTTGACAGGTACTTGGGTGTCTTTGTGGTGTAGCGTATCTTGAAGACCAGGCCCAGTGCAAGCTGCTGCACTCTGTCAACTACTCGTAGCCAATCAAGGCTCAAAAAATGAGCAGCGGTTAGATGTGTCCTAGGGTTGAGGCCTAGCAGAAGCCTAACCAGTTTATTTTGGGCTGTCTGGAGTCTTGTTTTATGGGCCTTTGTGGTTCTATAGTACCATGATGTTACGGCATAGTCGAAGTGACATTGAATGAGAGCTCCTGATAGGGTCCTCGGTGTGTTTTTACTGACAAGTGAGGATATCCTGTACAAGAATCTAGTTCTATGGTTCACTTTTTTGATTACTTTTGCTGCCATTTTATCTCCGGAAAGATTTGCCTCTAAGATGGAGCCCAGGTATGTAATATCCTCTTTTCTTGTGATATTAATGTTACCCACTTTTATTTTAGAATTTTCAGCCTTTCTGAGTTTAGATGGGGATCCGTATAGGATGGTTTCAGTTTTACCTAGGTGTATTGATAGTTTATTGTCAGCTAGCCAGATGCAGATTCTACTCAGTTCAGTGCTTAGCGCTTTTTCCACCTGCAATATGTCCCTGTCAGAGACCAGCAGAGCCGAGTCATCCGCGAACAGGAACAAATTGCAATCACATGCTGATGACATGTCATTCACATATATTAGGAACAGTAAAGGTCCCAATATGCTTCCTTGTGGAACGCCGCAGGTCACTGGGAGGGGGGGGGACAGTGTTCCGTTCACACTAACCACCTGTTCCCTCCCCTCTAAGTAGGATTGCATCCAGCCCACCGATGTTCTATCGAACCCAATTGCTTTCAGTTTATCTAACAGTATGTGGTGATCTACTGTGTCGAAGGCCTTCTGGAGGTCCAGCATGACCATGCCGCAGTACTTGCCCGAGTCCACCTCATGGTTGATGTGGTCGTTCAAATAGAGAAGGCATGTAGATAGATAGATAGATAAATACTTTATTTATCCCCGTGGGGAAATTCATTTTGCCACGCCACTCCACTAAAAACCACACATAACAACACAACACAACATAAAGGACAGACAACAACACTGGGCCAGCCATGTACAGTATATAAAAAACAGTGAGATCTGATATAAAAGTGGATTAAAAGGATGGCTATAGTTATTTATATTAAAATACTAAAAAAGTGATGATGGTGATTAAAATAAATAATAAATACAGATTCAGGAGCCTTGACCCCGACTGCTACTTTAGTTTCCATTGAACAGTCTTAGTGCAGCCGGGATAAATGATTTTTTATATCGCTCCGTCCGGGAGCGGATCGTAATGAACCGCCCTCTGCGGCGGCTGCTGGTTTGCCCAGCGAGGACATGATGGAGGGGGTGGTTGGGGTTGTCCCTGATGGACAGCAGCTTACTCCTAGTCCTTCTCTCCACCACCGTCCCCAGAGAGTCCAGGCTCCTTCCCACCACTGAACCCGCCTTTTTTACGAGCTTGTCCAGCCGTCCGGTATCCCTCTTGGTGATGTTTCCCCCCCAGCAGACTGCAGCGTAGAAGAGAATGCTGGCCATGACAGACTGGTAAAACATGGCCAGCATCTCTCCACACACTTCAAAAGACCTAAGTCTTCTTAAGAAGTACAGCCTGCTCTGGCCCTTCTTATAAAGTGCCTCTGTGTTGGTGGACCAGTCCAGTTTGTCGTCCAGATGCACCCCCAGGTACTTGTAGGTCTTCACCACCTCGATATCCTCGCCCCGGATGTTAATGGGCAACCGAGGTGGCTTAGACCTACGGAAGTCTATAACTAGCTCCTTGGTCTTAGTTTGGTTGAGGAGCAGACCATTCCTCTCGCTCCAGACGCTGAAGGCTCCTATCAGATCCCTGTACTCCCCCTCCCGTCCATCCCTCACGCACGCCACTATGGCTGTATCGTCAGAGTACTTCTGTACGTGGCAGGACTCAGAGTTGTGTTTGAAGTCTGATGTGTACAGGGTGAACAGGAAGGGAGCCAGCACAGTTCCCTGCGGAGCCCCGGTGTTGCTCACTACTGTGTCCGAGACACAGTTCCCCAGCCTGACTGACTGTGGCCGTCCAGTGAGGTAGTCCATGATCCAGGATGTAGTGGAGGGATCAACCCCCATACCTGAGAGCTTCTCTCGGAGTAGAAGAGGCTGGATGGTGTTAAAGGCACTTGAAAAGTCAAAGAACATTATCCTCACCTGACTTCCCGGCTCATCCAGGTAGGAGTAAGCACGATGGAGGAGGTAGAGGACAGCGTCATCCACACCAACTTTTTCCTGATACCCGAACTGCAGGGGATCACGTGCATGTTCAGTCTGTGGTCTCAGATGTCTCAGAAACAGCCGCTCCAGTGTCTTCATACTATGTGAAGTGAGGGCAACCGGTCTGTAGTCGTTGAGCTCGGCCGGGCGCCCAGTTTTGGGTACTGGCACGAGACATGATGTTTTCCACAGAACCGGCACCGTCCCTGACTGTAAACTCAGGTTGAAGAGCTTCTGGAGGGGCTCAGCCAGTTGGTCTGCACAGACCTTCAGCAGCCGCGAGCACACCCCATCAGGACCCGCCGCCTTTCCAGGGTGCAGCCTCTTCAGCTCCGCCCTTACCTCCTCCACTGTGAGGGACAAGGGGGGGGGGCTTGGTGGGAGAGGGGGGGAGAGGAGGGGAAGGGGAGGGGAGGGGAGGGGGGGGGGGGAGGGAGGGGGGAGGGGAGGGGAAGGGGGCCCAGCCGTGCTGCCGAGCCTGTAGCTGTGGGATGTGGGGGAGGCTGGTGAAGCGGGAGAGGTAGTGGGAGGGGCAGCAGGGACAGAGTAGGCACCGGCCGCTGAGTCAAACCTGTTAAAAAAGTGGTTGAGCTCATTGGCCTTAGCCAAGTCTGGGACCGCTGCCTGACTGTTCTTCCGTTTGTAGCCGGTGATGGTCTTCATCCCCTTCCACACCTCTCTGGTGTTGCTGTGTTGCATGTGTCAGTGGAATGGGATGTTCTGAATCCTGATTGAAATTCATACATCAGATTTTTTTCGGTAAGGTACCTATCAACCTGTTCATAAACTATTTTTTCCATAAGTTTCGAGATGGAATTAAGAATAGAAACAGGTCGGTAGTTGCCTGGGTCTAATTTGCTTCCTTTTTTATACAGTGGGGTTACCCTTGCTATTTTAAAGTCAAGGGGGACGTGTCTCTGTTTGATGGAGAGGTTTATTATGTGGGTGATGATTGGGGTAATGGAGGCAGCTGAGTCTTTTAGAAATCTGGCTGGAATATTGTCATGGCCCGTGGCCTTTTCTGAGTGTAGAGCGCCCAGCTTTTTAAACACCTCATCGTTTGACACCATGGAGAGTTTAAAATCATCTTTGCGTACACCCAGTTTATTGTAGAACGCACGGATGTGCTCTACACCATAACGCCCTGAGTGGGGTGGTAGATTGTTAACTAATTTAGTGGCTATGGTTGTAAAGAAAGTGTTTAAGCACTTAGCCACATCCAGCTTGTCTGTAAGGAGAGAATCTCCAGATTTTATGCTGATGTTTGTAGACCTGGTTTTGAGTTTTTGACTGCAACCTAGTTGGCTATTAAGTAGCTTCCAAAGGTCACGTGGTTTGTTTAAGTTTTCTTCGATTTTGTTATCGAGGTATTCTTTCTTAGCAGATTTGGTCATGGTAATTACCTGATTGCATAGTTTGTTGCATTGTTTTTTAATTTTCTCAAAGTGGGTTTTGTGATCTTCGTTTAAGTGTTTCACTAATTTTGATTTGCATTTTTGAACTTCAGAGCATTTTAGGTCTCTGACTTTCATAGCATTTAGAATGTCCGAATTCATCCATGGTTCCGATCGGGCTTTAACCCTGGTGGTTCCCATGGGGGCTATACTGTCAATAATATTTAGGAATTTGGTTTTGAAACCTAGCCATGCCTCTTCAACCTGTGTGCATTTTAGTTCATCTAACCAGTCTTGTTTCTCCAGTTTATGGTTTAAGGCCTCACTAGAATAGGATTTAAGGGATCTAGTGGTTACAGTTTTATGACCGCCAGCCTTGGGTTTATGTTTTTTACGAGTGCAAAAGATCATGTAATGATCACTTAGCCCACATACAATAACCCCACTCTTGGAGATTTTGGACTCATCCGATGTTAGAATGAGATCTATGGTGGTTTGAGTAGAAATACACACCCTAGTGGGTTTGGTAATTTGTTGACGGAGACCGTGCAATTCAGAAAACCTAGTGAAGGATTTGAAAACGGATGCTTCATTTCTGAGCATGTCCATCAAATCTGCATCACAATGACCTCCAATTTCTACCTCCACTAGCCTCCCTTGGTCTCATCTCTGT
>NC_137675.1:9756634-9759134 GCF_963989245.1 Nansenia antarctica | reverse complement strand
GGTACCTTTATGGAGTATATCAAAGCGAGAGTGAAACTGCTTGAAAGCCACTTTTCAACTCATTAAGTCGACTCACGCTGATACAAAACCACAGTCTGGTCCAGGAATGACGAGATGAAAGTAGCTCATCTTTTTGCACATTTTTCTTGATCTGAATCACAGTAGCCTGTGTTGAATTCAGTCTCGCCGGACTCAGAGTAAATTCATTGCCCCCTTCCCCCTTTCTCTCTCTCTCTCTCTCTCTCTCTCTCTCTCTCTCTCTCTCTCTCTCTCTCTCTCTCTCTCTCTCTCTCTCTCTCTCTCTCTGTGTTGAATTGTGTTGAATTCAGACTCGCCATCACACCATTTTTAGATTTTACATTTGCATTACATTTTTGGCATTTAGTAGATGCCCATCCAAAGCGACTTACAACAAATCCATTTGTCTAAGTAAGTGAATCACCTATCCATAGGTGCATGAAAAAGTGATCAATGCTTGCATGTAAGAAGGGGCAGTTCCCTTTTCCACCCTGTAGACGAGCACCAGGGTCTTGAATCCAGTGAAGGGTGCGAAGGAGAGGGGTAACAGAGGCCCTGGGGGTCCCCAAGTGGTAAGGCCTCGTGGGGAGGACAGCGACCCTCTCCACATCACCTGGTAAGAGCAGACCAGCCAGGGAGGATGCAAACCTGAGGGCGAGAAAGTGGAGGGGATAAATGTGAGGCGTACGCTGAGATAGCCTCTGCTTTCCGGACCGCTGACTGGCAGTTCCAGAGTCCTCCCGCCACAATGAGGTCGTGGTCAGTTGAGCACGGTGGATAGATTAGATTGGAAGGCTCCGCGAGGGGGAGAAGTAGCGTCTGTCTCCTCCTGGGGGATACAATAACAGGAATGGGGAGAGAGCATGTTGTGATATTAGTCTGTAGAGAGGTAGAGGGTGTGTGGGCAATACTAG
This sequence comes from Nansenia antarctica, assembly GCF_963989245.1. NCBI lineage: Eukaryota > Metazoa > Chordata > Actinopteri > Argentiniformes > Microstomatidae > Nansenia > Nansenia antarctica. The sequence goes on along the minus strand of NC_137675.1, from coordinate 9,758,202 downwards.
ATGGGGGTGGCGCTCAATGCCCTCAGAGTAGTCCAAGAACATTCCAATAGATTCAAGATACTTAGTATTCTGGCTTTCCTCTCAGGCCTTCCTGGATCGACAGATAGACTCCTGTGTCTTCTAGTCAGGCGTCTTCGTGTCAGGAGGCTGTCGCAGAGGCTGTAGCTACCAAAAAAATGAATATCTGGAGTGTGGTGAGTGGTGTGTAGTGTGTAGTGTAGTGTGTGGTGTGGTGTGTAGTGTAGTAGTGTGGTGTGTAATGTGTAGAGTGTGGTGTGTGGTGTGTAGTGTGTAGTGTGGTGTGTAGTGTTGTGTGTAGTGTGGTGTGGTGTGTAGTATGGTGTGGTGTGTAGTGTAGTGTGGTGTGTAGTGTAGTAGTGTGGTGTGTAGTGTGTAGCGTAGTGTGTAGTGTGGTTTGTAGTGTAGTAGTGTGGTGTGTAGTGTAGTGTGTAGTGTAGTGTGTAGTGTGTAGTGTGGTGTGTTGTGTGTAGTGTGGTGTGTAATATGGTGTGTGGTGTGTAGTGTAGTGTAGCGTAGTATGTAGTGTGATGTGTAGTGGGGTGTGTAGTGTGGTGTGTAGTATGGTGTGTAGTGGGGTGTGTAGTGTAGTGTGTAGTTCAAGGAGTCATCAAGGATGTTAATTCGGGAGCAGCAGAGAAGCAGAGACGGTAGCATGTTGGACATGACAGGGCTTGCAGCATATTCCTCTCCAGCTCTCTCAAGTCTAATCAAAGAGATATTTCACCCGGCGTGGAAAATCAATACACTTGAATAATGTTTTACAGAGGAGGCGAGGCGAGGTGTGCCCATTGTCTCTCCTGGTGGAGCTGGAAGTTAATGTATTCCTGTTGATGAAGCTAATTAAGCCCATATCTAACCAAGCCCTCCACTTCCCCTCTCCAGTGAAGAGCCGGGGCCGGGAGAAGGGTCAGGAGAGACATGCTAGCGTGAATGCTAATGCGGAAAGATAGCTAACACCCACAACCCTTTGCTTAGTACAAAAGATACCTAGAACCATAAAGGGGGTGTTACTTGTACATCGAGCCGCCTCACGCTACGGAAACAGGAGAGAGGCTTCTGCCTACCTAAGGGCCATTAGGCTCAAGAACCATCGGTTCTCAAGTCTTACTGGCTATCTGGCTTGCTGGCTGGATGGTTGGTTGGCTGCCTATCTGGCTGGCTGGTTGGTTGGCTGCCTATCTGGCTGGTTGGTTGGTTGGCTGCCTATCTGGCTGGCTGACTGGCTGGTTGGTTGGTTGGCTGCCTATCTGGCTGGTTGGTTGGTGGGAGACAATGTGTCCTTTAATTTCTGGTGTGTGTGTGTGTGTGTGTGTGTGTGTGTGTGTGTCTCTGTGTGTGTGTGTGTGTGTGTGTGTGTGTGTGTGTGTGTGCGCGTGTGTGTGTGTGTGTGTGTGTGTCTGTCTGTGTGTGTGTGTGTGTGTGTGTGTGCGCGCGCGCGTGTGCGTGTGTGCGTGTGTGGACGTATGCATTCTTGGGGGTTTCACTCTCCTACATGCGTTGAAGTGTGTTCCTCATGCTTTGCAGCCCTCTCATCTGTCTCTCTCTGA
>NC_137675.1:9701634-9751634 GCF_963989245.1 Nansenia antarctica | reverse complement strand
AGAGGTAATATCATAGGAAAAGAACAGTTAGATTGACACTGAGTTCACTACTTACTGTAAATAAGTACATAAAATCAATAAATAAATAAATACATCTACAATATAAATTGGGATTTATTTAAAGACAAACATGGCGTAGACTTCATCACATGTAGTCAGAGCTGAGTCATCATAAAGGCTGTCATCTCTCCTTTTATAACCACTGCATTCATCTAAACAAATTGTTATCAATAAACATCAGTGTGATTATTCAAAGAATTATGTGTCATTTAAAAATGACACAAAACTATTTTATTGTTACTTCACATAAAAGTTACAGGGACTTAAAACAGGATGAACAGAGTGAATAAGAGAACAGAACAGAACACAGGACAGGACAGGAAACGGTGGCGTCAGGATGTTCTCAGCCCTCCACCTACCCCTCCTCCTCTCAGCCCTCCTCCTCAACCTCCCCCTCCTCTCAGCCCTCCGCTTCCTCCTCCTCCTCAAACTCCCCCTCCTCCTCGGCCGTGGCGTCCTGGTACTGCTGGTACTCTGACACCAGGTCGTTCATGTTGCTCTCCGCCTCGGTGAACTCCATCTCGTCCATGCCCTCGCCCGTGTACCAGTGGAGGAAGGCCTTGCGGCGGAACATGGCGGTGAACTGCTCGGAGATGCGCTTGAACAGCTCCTGGATGGCCGTGCTGTTGCCGATGAAGGTGGCGGCCATCTTGAGTCCGCGGGGCGGGATGTCGCACACGGCCGTCTTGACGTTGTTGGGGATCCACTCCACGAAGTAGCTGCTGTTCTTGTTCTGCACGTTCAGCATCTGCTCCTCCACCTCCTTCATGGACATACGGCCGCGGAAGATGGCCGCCACCGTCAGGTAGCGCCCGCGCCGCGGGTCGCACGCCGCCATCATGTTCTTGGCGTCGAACATCTGCTGCGTGAGCTCGGGGACGGTGAGGGCGCGGTACTGCTGACTTCCCCTGCTGGTGAGAGGGGCGAAGCCCGGCAAGAAGAAGTGCAGGCGGGGGAAGGACACCATGTTGACGGCCAGCTTGCGCAGGTCGGCGTTCAGCTGGCCGGGGAAGCGCAGGCAGGTGGTGACGCCGCTCATGGTGGCTGAGACCAGGTGGTTCAGGTCTCCGTACGTGGGGGTCGTGAGCTTCAGCGTGCGGAAGCAGATGTCGTACAGGGCCTCGTTGTCGATGCAGTAGGTCTCGTCCGTGTTCTCTACGAGTTGGTGCACTGACAGGGTGGCGTTGTACGGCTCCACCACAGTGTCTGACACTTTAGGAGAGGGCACCACGCTGAAGGTGCACATGATCCTGTCTGGGTATTCTTCACGGATCTTACTGATCAGCAGAGTTCCCATGCCGGACCCCGTGCCCCCACCCAGGGAGTGAGTCAGCTGGAACCCCTGAAGACAGTCGCAGCTCTCCGCCTCCTTCCGCACCACGTCCATGACCGAGTCCACCAGCTCTGCTCCCTCTGTGTAATGGCCTTTGGCCCAGTTGTTGCCAGCACCACTCTGTCCTGTGAACAGGAAGCACACAAGACATTTTAAGAAATTAGGTAGAAGACAGCATTATCTGTTATTATTATTATTAGTCCTACAGATGTTATGTTATATTATTATATTACATGTTAAAAACATTGAACAATTTCTCCAGCTCAGCCTTTGTTTTCAACACAAACACTTGAAATGTAATATTTGTTTAGCTACATCAAATGCAGATCGAAAACCTATGAAATCTTCTTACCGAATACAAAATTATCTGGTCTAAATATCTGTCCAAAGGGACCTGAGCGAACAGAGTCCATAGTGCCCGGTTCCAGATCCACCAAGATGGCTCTGGGGACATATTTTCCTCCTGTTGGAACACAAATGTAATAGAATGAATGTCATAACTTTACTTATGACTGTCACTAGTAGCAGCACATTACAGCTATATAATAATAACAACCTTTATTTGTATAGCACATTTCCTGCAAACGTTGCAGCTCAAAGTGCTTTAACATATCCACACAGCATAAAAATAACAATAGGACAATAGTAAACACACAAAAGCAATCATATAAACTACATAATAAAACAAGAATAAACCATACAATCCATGGGGCATATAACAAAGATAAACAAAATAACTAAATAATAAAATAATTTGCCTACTATAAGATTCAAACAAGTCAATACAAATATATAGATTCATCTAACTAACATTAAAAGACGCATTTAGAAAATAATAGTCATTTAAAGGCAATAACATTCAAAAAAAACTAGTTTTTAGTCTTTTTTCCACAGATCCCTGTGTATGTCACCCACCTGTCGCCTCATTGTAATAGACGTTGATCCTCTCCAGCTGCAGGTCGCTGTCCCCGTGGTAGGTCCCTGTGGGGTCGATGCCGTGCTCATCACTGATCTCCTCCCAGAACTGCAGCAGGTGAAGGAAGGGTTCATGTTGTTTAAATTAGTATTATTACTGAACCCCAAATTGCTCCCAGTGAGCGGGCCGGCGCCTTGCATGGTAGCTTGCCGCCATAAAAAAAAAAAAAAAAAAAAGTTTTAGAAGAAGGTGATAGGAGAAGGTTTTTCCTTCTATTGTGAGCCGTTTCCTCCTAATGGCCCCGGGCCCGAGCTAGATTACTCTTCCTGCCACGAATGGTGGACTGATGATTCACATGCTTAGCATTCAAATGTATTGATTGTAAGTCGCTTTGGCGTCTGCTAAATGCCAAAAATGTAAATGTAAATGTTTCCATGGTTGCAGCCAGTCAACATGCACGATAAGGCTTCATAACTTCATGGCAAAATTTGTTAAATGATATTTGTCAAAATAATGTGCAACCTGATGTTGCTCTTTAGTAAACACATAGGTGTATATTGGCAACAACCCAGCTAATGTTTCCTGTCCGTAGTTAGTGGTTGAAGAAGCTTCAGACAGCTAGACGGTTAGACAGACAGACAGACAGACAGCTAGCATTATTCAACTAGCTGATTATGGCCTCTAACAAAACCCACCTTTGCGCCGATCTGATTTCCACATTGACCCGCTTGTAAATGAACTAATTCCCTCATTTTACGATAAACAGTATTGTATTATTTTTAAAAGAATATACAACTCTTGATGTAAGCTCTGTCGAGGCTTGCTGTCGCTATTCTGAACGATGCTGACCCGGTGTAGCGGTGGACGTTTCTGACAATAACGGTTGTTCAGCCCGCTGCTCAGTCTGAACACATTTCTAGCGATTCTATTGGTTACACGAACAGCGCGTCATGGTGAATTAGATTGTACGATTGGTTGTTTCAAGAGATGCACTTGATTCTGATCTGGTGCTTACGGTTTGATATTCAAATAAAGCTTGTGTTCGTGACCAGCCGCGTGCGTCGTGTGCTGTCAATCAATCACTGAATCACGTGTATTTGTAGAGCACATTTTACATTTTTAATAATAATAATAATAATAATAATAATAATAATAATAACCTTTATTTGCAGAGCACATTTTACATAATAATAATAATAATAATAGCCTTTATTTGTATAGCACATTTTACACAGACAAATGTCACACAAAGTTCTTCACAAACAATCTTTGTGAACAATCTTCACAAAACAATAAATACATAGCTATTCACCAGACAAATGCAGCTTTTCTCTAGACAAACCTGGTTATAGCTAGCTCGCCAAAGGCGACATTATAAAGTAATTACAACATTACAAAAAAATAAGCTATGTATTGAAGCTAAGAATTAGTTGCTAGGTAGCTGGCTTCAGCAGGTTGGAGGGAAATGCTTGCTAGCTCGCTGACTGGCTAAGCTATCTACAAGCTAGCTAGCTTCAGTTCTCGACTCTAGACTTCCAATATCACAGTCAACATTTCTGTGTATATATATATATATATATATATATATATATATAATGTATCACTCCTCCGCACAGGTGTTTTATTAAATGACCGTTAATTAAGTGGGTGATGGGGCAGACAAAGGCCTCCTTATAAGACTTCAAAAAGGTAGTATCTAAACCATAAATATCCTTTGCTTTTGAGTTTCTTAGTGAACTAATGATGTCTACCACTACTGACTCAGAGATTTCTCTTATTCTAAAAATGGGTTTGTCATGATTGATGGGGGTGCACACTATGGTTCTGGAGGAGAAGCTTTGGGCCAGCTCCTTGACTGAGTTTATTAAAAAATTGTTAAAGGTGCTTGCTATCACATCATGATCTTGGATTAAAATTCCATTCAGTTCAGGTTCCTTGGTTCTCTGATTGGTATTTTTTCCAGCTAATTTATTAAGATTTTCCCATATCAGTTTCCCCACTGCAAACTGTCTAGGTGGTACTATGCGCACATGGCACCCATCTATGCTCCCTGCCACTTTGCGGAAAGCTGGGGAACCAGACAGCTGCTGGAACCCAGCCCCGATTTCCTCCAGCTCATCCCTGTTGGGGAGGCAGATGAGCCTCTTGAACAACCCTTGGATGCCCTTGCTGATCCGGTGCACCATGTCATGACATGTGGTACGGGGAATGTCAAAAGCCTCTGACACAACCCTGTAAGATGTTCCACATGCCAACCACTAGACAAACACAAGGACCTCAAATGTCTTCCCCCATCCATGGTAGGTGTTGGAGAGAGAGGAGAAGAGGGAGAGATTGACAGAGGAGAAGGAAGAGAGAGGGAGGCGTTGGAGAGAGAGGAGAAGAGGGAGAGAGAAAGGACTGGGAATTCAGGATGTGGATGGAGAGCAGGGCGAGTGAGGAGGGGAGAGAAAGAGAGGAGAGAGAGAGAGAGAGAGAGAGAGAGAGAGAGAGAGAGAGAGAGAGAGAGAGAGAGAGAGGGCAAGTCGGGAGAGAGAGGAGAGATTCATGAAAATGATGCAATTGTTTTTTTTTTAAATAAATAAATTGATTTGATAATTTTGATTTGCCGTCTTTCTTCTGTGATTATTTTAGAAAACTTCTGATGGGTTATGAATAGAACAGAGACAGTAATGACACAATAGTCAAATAAAATATGGAGTTGTGCTAACAGGTAGAATAGTGTGGTCTGATCCTTGCATTGAGCAAACATTCTCCCCGTACCCCCCCCCCCCCCCCCCTCATTTTAGCTTTAATTATTTATGTTGAGACTTAGGCCTCTGCTAGTTATCTTGGCAGGATTGTTAATTTAAAAGGGTTTATGAAAATGAAGGGGACAGCCAGTGCAATCAGAACTAGGTTTATTATTACATAGCCGGAGTGTGCAACACTTTACTCTACAAATAATCGTGGAAAGATGGACCGCCGCCTTGTCTTCAGCACCCCAAATGCCCTCTCCATCACACACCTTGCCCTGGACAGCCTTGTAAAAGTTAGAAAGCTATTGCACTGTCTTAGATCAGTAGGAAGGGTATTCCAGTAATGGATGGCTCTGATTGAGAAGACTGTTTGCCCAAACTTACTACATCACAGTCTCCTCTAGTAGTTGCCCTTGTTGCCCTGCTATTACTATCCTTCTGAGTTATAAACTGACTCAGTGGAGGAGGTGCAAGCCCATGTAGAACCTTAAAAATTAGGCAAGCATATGCAAAACGTTTAAAACTAACAAAATTAAATAAATTGTGCTTTTGTACTATATGGCAATGGTGGTAGCTATTGGCCTTTCGGTCAAGTGTCTAACGTTTTTTTGTAAAGGGACTCAAGTGGCCTCAGAGTTATTGCATTCGCTTGTGACCAGCTTGTAAAACAGTATGATTGTTAGAAAGGTTCCAATATTCTAAGTTCATGATTATTATATTTGGTTATCATTTCCACCTTAAGAACACCTGTGCTGACCTACAATGCAATCGTTGATCTTGTTTATGGGACTATATATATTCTGTGGCGGAAGGATATGTATTCTGAAACTATTAATGATTGTAAATACATTAATTTAATGTTACAACTGTGTATTTATTATTTATTTTATGTGGTGGCTGTTATAGAAAAGCAATTTACCATTCGAGGGCGGGGGTTGTGGACTCATTTACCACTGTAGGCTACAGGGTTTTCCGGCAATCGGCTTCGCCTCGTGCCACAACCCTGTACAACCCTGTACCAGTGGTAAATTAGTCCACAACCCCCTTCCTCTCAAGGTAAATTGCTTCGTTATACAACAGTTAGTTCCGACCAAGTAATTTGATTGGACAAGAGGCATTCCATGAGTGCCGATATACAGTATAACAGCACTGGGACTTTTAACTATATGTATCACTCCGCCACACAGGTGTTCTATTAAATGACCGTTAATTAGACTACATTAACGGTCGTTATCTATCAGATTATCTATCAGTGTGTTGGTTTCAAACAAAGATGGATAGATTTCCAAATATAACATTTGAGTTCAATTATGAATGGTCATCAGAAGAAGAAGAGGACGAATGTGTTTTGCAGGTCTGAAAGCTTGCTAAAAAGTTACTGGAGACCTTCCACCGAGAACAGGAAATGGAGCAATGTACTATCTGATGTCAACTCGTCTGAATCGCATTCACACATTCACCACCAAAGCGACTGTCAACCGAGTCATATTTCACTGGTTGCACAATAAATGGAAACGTACAGATAAATGTACACGATACAAAGTAGCTAGCCTGCGGATGTTTGTGTTCAGGTTACTAGGCCACAGTCCAGTTGTAGTTCAGTTGCGGAATTTTGGTTTGTTGGTGGAGCCAAAATAAATGATTAAATAAACAAACAAATCATAATATGTTGTCGCTTATTACTGTTAACTAATAAATGGCGCTGTAGAACTGTTGTATAAAAGCCTGCGGCCTCATACCTACGACCGAATCACAGCCGTGCTGATATTCAGTATAACAGCACTCCCTCTCGTGTGATATTGCTTAAATAATAGATAGTTCACTAGTAATGTGGCAGTGCTTGCTTGGATGCATACGTCTGTGATGTGTGTGTGCATGTGTACGGATGTTATCTAGCTGAATCTTTAGCTTTAGCTCATCCGTCTCTCAGAGGTTGGTGGGCCTCTCAGACCACTTGTGATAGAGACATGTCACAAGTCACATCCGTCACATTGTTGTTGTTGTTGTTGTTGTTGTTGTTGTTTTGTGTGTGTGTGTGTGTGTGTGTGTGTGTGTGAGCGAGAGTGCGTGAGTGTGAGTGTGAGTGAGTGTGAGTGTGAGTGAGTGAGTGTGAGTGTGAGTGTGAGTGTGAGTGAGTGAGTGAGTGAGTGAGTGAGTGCGTGCGTGCGTGCGTGAGTCCCGGAGGGGTGAGTCCCAGGCCACAGCAGGAAGGACCACAGGGGACACAAAGGCCAGACAGCGGGGGGTCACATGACCCTCACCAGACAACAGCTCTATTGTGAGATTGTGTTTAGTCACCGTTGGTCTCATTAACCAGGTCCATGTGCAGTTGCTGAGTGGTTGTCCATCAGTTGCATAGGGTTCTTTGTGACAACGACCTTTCTACCTTGTTGGAAACGTTTTGACAGAAACATATTGAAATAAATGTACATTTTGAATATGTCTTTCAGATACTGCTGACAGGACAACGGTAATGCCACATACTACTTCTCCAGGGACAGTTGCCAAGAGTTTGTTGGAGGTTTTTCTCAGATAATGTTTTAAGTGTTTGACAGAAACATCTTGATCATCAGCGCTCTCTAGTGGCTGTTTGATGGTACAGCATTGAGATCAAGCTGAAGGATGTAAAACAATTAAATGAAAAGTTGTAGAGGAACAATCTGCAGGAGGTTGTTCGCCACACAGGATAAGGGGTTGTCGAGGATCACCCCAAGGTTCTTGGCTGTCTGGGAGGAGGTCACCATAGAATTATCTACTTTGATGGAGAAGTCTCGGAGAGGGCAGGCTTCCCCAGGGAGGAAGAGTAGCTCAATCTTGTTAAAGTAGAGCTTGAGGTGGTGGGCTGACATCCACGCAGAGATGTCAGCAAGACACACAGAGACATGTGTTGCCACCTGTGAGTCAGAGGGGAGGAAAGACAAGAAGAGTTGACTCTCGTCTGCATGAATGAATGAATGAATGAATGAATGAATGAATGAATGAATGAATGAATGAATGGTCTTTATTGTCATTGCTATAGTACAGGTACCAAACAACGAAATTTAGGAGGGGTGGCTCCCCTGGTGCTAGGAAAGAAAAAAAAACTAAAAAAACAAGAAGGGAAAGGAGCTGGTTTACATAAATAAAGGCTATGTACACTATCCACTATACTATACTGTACAGATAGACGACTAGGGTTGTCATATTGCACAATAGTGTTATTGCACATTCATTTAAAGTGTCGCAGTTTGCATGGCAGTGGTAGGAGAAACCATATTAGGAAATGACTGAGCCAAGAGATTTGGTATAGAGGGAGTAAGTAAGTAAGGGTCCTAGGACGGAGCCCAGTGGTTCTGGCTTGTGGGGAGGACAGCGATCACTGGGTAAGAGCGACCAGCCAGGTAGGGTGCAGAGCCAGAGATGCCCAGTTCTGAGAGGTGGAGAAAACCATCAGGTGGTTGACTGTGTGGAAGGCACCAGACAGGTCCAGGAGAATGAGAACAGAGGAGTGGGAGGAAGCTTGAGTAGAGTGGAGGGCCTCCGTGAGACTTATGGCGCTTTTCCATTGACCGGCACGGCACGGCTCGGCACGGCTCGCCTCGGCACGCTTTTGAACAGTTCTGGGTACGAGACGTTTTCCACTATACAGGAACGACCCGGGACTGTAGGAGGAGTTACGTGTCATAAGATTCCCCCCGCTATACAGATCAGCGGGGGGAAATGTGATAAGAATGATGTCAAAATGCAGCACTATCGTGCACAGATCAGCCTTACAACATGTAACGTTAAGTGCCTGTTACTTGCCGCTTTCAGTTCTAGTAGACTAGTTTAGATCTCGCAACCAGGGAAATGCCGACATGAAATGCGACACGATTCTATTTTTATTTCCGGGTCGGCCCTGTAGTGGAAAAGCGACTTTACACCCCACCCTACCCAACAAACTAAACATCCGCCCAAAGGACTGACAAATCACCATATAATATGTCATAACATTAGATAAGAAATATAACATGTCATAACATTAGATAAGGAATATAACATGTCATAACATTAGATATGAATATAACATGTCATAACATTAGATAAGAAACATATGTCTACATTGAGTCAGAAACACCAGAATTTTGCATAATTTAGATGTATACCCCATAAAATATATTCCTTTATTTGAAATCAGCCTTTATACATTACTCTATACTCCAAAATAACCCATCAAGTTGAGTTTATATAAATAATCAACCATAAAACCAAGAGATGACGGGTTGTTTCTGGGGTTTCACATTTGGGTATTTTCTCCCGACAAATATGCTTATTTAAATATTTAGGGTTATGGTTATTTTTATTTTATTGTTTTATTTACATTCTTCGTGAATAACTGATATTTTGGGGAAAACAATCTCTCTTATTTCACGACTGGCTGGCTGGCTGGCTCTCTCTCTCCGACAGGACTGAGCGCCATCTGATGGTGACATTTGGCATGACATAAAATATATTCCTTTATTTGAAATCAGCATTTATACATTACTCTATACTCCAAAATAACCCATCAAGTTGAGTTTATATAAATAATCAACCATAGAAACCAAGAGCTATATCTGTAATCTGTGTATTAATTATACTAATATCTGAGTGGCAGTTGCCTGATGAAATTCAAATTCACAACTTTTGTCTTTCATTATAATCTTCTTAATGAGGTCATTTGATGTAGGCCTAGTGATTTATTTTAAAATTATCTTTATTACATTCTATTCATGTTTTATTCATATTTCATCAGTTCTCTTTTACCCCTCTAATTCCTACTTAGTTCCATAACTGCTTATTTTACCAGTGAAGACAAGAGCAGGTGATCTCCAATTGATGCAGGTTTTATTGTGTGGTTCTGTGCGCACAGACACGCAAAAGGAGAGATATCATTCCCCTTAAAGAGGGGGGAGTGGAGGGAGGCGGAGGGGGAGGGTGAGGGTAGGAAGACACCCTTACCCCTGTAGGTACAGGATTTTCCCACCCTAACAGTATTTCCCACTTTTCCGGTTCCGGTCATAGGTTCTGCCCTTTCCGGCCATAGGTAGCGCTATGATTCGCTGACAACGATGACTTACGATCACATGATGACCGCCATTTTTACCCATCAGTAATTTTGGCTGTTTATAGATCTAATCTCTGTAGCTACCTTAAGATACATGGATGTTGCGCGGATGTTGCGCGCGAGAGAAAGAGAGAGACAGAGAGCGACGAGAGAGAGTTTAGGTGAGAGAGAGAGAGTTTAGGTGAGAGAGAGAGTTTAGGTGAGAGAGAGAGAGTTTAGGTGAGGGAGAGAGTTTAGGTGAGAGAGAGAGTTTAGGTGAGAGAGAGAGTTTAGGTGAGAGAGAGAGTTTAGGTGAGAGAGAGAGAGTTTAGGTGAGGGAGAGAGTTTAGGTGAGAGAGAGAGAGTTTAGGTGAGAGAGAGAGAGTTTAGGTGAGAGAGAGAGTTCAGGTGAGAGAGAGAGAGTTTAGGTGAGAGAGAGAGTTTAGGTGAGAGAGAGAGAGTTTAGGTGAGGGGGAGAGAGTTTACGTGAGAGAGAGAGTTTAGGTGAGAGAGAGAGAGTTTAGATGAGAGAGAGTGTAGGTGAGAGAGTGTTTAGGTGAGAGAGAGAGAGACAGGTGACAGAGATGGAGTTTCATACAGCACTCAAGTTTTACTTGATGCATGATATGTATCCTCCTGGCATGCCCAAGGTTGGACACCTTAAATCAAGGATTCGAAAGGCGTCCAAGAATAACTTGATGAAAGGTAAGTCAGTGTGAATAACTATGTTATAGCCACTCTTGAAGCCACTGCTTGAAATGGCGAAAATGCATAGGCCTATATCAAAATTGAGTGTCTCATTAAGCATCTGCTAACTATTATGTGCTGTTTCCAGTGGCTTTATATTTGCACTTCTAAATGAATGCTGTATTTTCCTGCTGCATCAGGTGAGGAGTTGTACTATAAGTGCAAGGACAAACTTCGCTTGGTGGTGTGCAACAAAGATAGAGTTCGTGATGTCCTGATGGTAACTTTCATATCTGACTTGAGTTCTTGTCCATCATCTTTCCCAATTATGACAAGATTATCATTGTTGGAGACCTCAAAACCTACTTATTCAATCTCGCCTTTTAAATGTCTGTCTTTATTGTTGTTTCATCTGTTCTATTGTTGTTCTTTGCTCTCTGTGAAGCACATTGTGTCTCATTTTTGTGAGAAATGGGCTATACAAATGAAGTTTGATTTGATCTGAAGGAGTGCCACGACAACCATGGGACTGGGGGTCATCCAGGGAGACGCCGAACGCTGGAGAAGGTGATGCTGTCCTACCACTGGTCCACCTTGCGGGAGGATGTCACAAAATGGGTGAGTTTTTGATGTTATTAGTGCATGGTGTGTTTGAACATTGTAATTTATACACTGCCCGTTAGCAATGATCTTTTACTCAAAGATCTCCAACTCTTGTGTAATTCTCATACTGACCACAATCTGATTCTGCACTGGAACACCCAGACCATCATACAGGCCGCAGCCCCTCAACCACAGCGGTTCTGCACCTAAGGCACTAAGCCCAGCAGCTGACCACCACCACCAACATGACGCCTCAACCACATCAAGAATTCTCTGACTCTAGATAATTTCCTCTGAAATGTCACTGTTTTAAAGGTTGATGAGTGCCCCCGCTGTCAACATCATGAGAAAATAAAGACAGTTGCACCTGTACTCCATCCCATCCAAGTGAAAGAGGCATGGAGTGTCCTGGGGATTGATCTCATTGGTCCACTTCCCACCACTGCAAAGGGCAGAAGTATGTGTAACCCCTTTTGGTTAAAGCTAGTGAGATAAGCTGACATCATGTATTGGATAAGTCAATAAAAGTTATGAAGCAAGTTTTTGGTGGACCCCATGAGGAATAGCTGCTGCACTTCTGTAGCTAATGGAGAACAATCTGCATTTTTCATTGCAGATACATTCTGGCTGCAACCGACCTCTTCACCAAGTGGGCTGTGGCAAAAACCCTCTACACCAAAACAGCCAATGAGGTGTCCAGGAAGATAGTTAACATTCTTCTTGACTTTGGACTGGTAGAGAGGATCATTAACGACCAAGGACGGGAATTTGTGAATGAGGTACAGTTATGTACATAAGACACAGTGTATGTGATGTGTGACATTTGATAATTGTAATTTAATCAAATTTAATTGCATACACTAGTGCATCTGCAGGTCAATCGTGGTGTTTTTGAGGCTCTGGGTGTCAAACACTGCATCACGTCAGCCTACCACCCCCAGGCCATTGGACAGGACGAGCGCACAAACCGCAACGTGAAGACTGCGCTTGCCAAGTACTGTGGGGAGGGACAGAACGGCTGGGATGCCCATTTGAGGGGCGTCGTAATGAGCATCAACACCTCTAAGCAGGTAGCCTACTATTGTGTAACAACTGCATATGTAAACAATTCAAACAAACATAGAAAGAAACAAAAAACAATTCAAACAATCTAGAAAGATGGTGAAATGCTATTGATTGTACTTTTGTTTTGTTTTACAGCGATCAACCAAGTACACCCCGTACTTGGCACTGTTCGGACGGCACCCTCGCAGCCCAGGTGTCATCAACACAACACAGACTGAGGAGGGTGACGACTCAGCTGTGGTTGTGGTTGATTTGCCAGAGGAGGATGTACAGGCGAAGACTGTCGAAGTTACAGATCTACATGCAAAGGTGATGTAAAAATGGCAATTTATGCATAATAATATCTAATAATAACAAATATGCATACAATGGCAATATATGCTATAAAATATGAATATGTTTTAAGGGACAATTAATTAAATTATTTTTAAAAATCAGATTTACCAGAACATCCAAATTGCCCAGGCAAGGCAGAAAAAGGCCTACGAGGCCCGGAACAAAAAGGGGGTCAAATCCTTTGACTTCAAAGTTGGGGATGAGGTCCTACGGGCAAACAAGCGGAAGAGGGAACAGGAGGTGAGCATGATGCTGAATGGTAAATAATAGTGTTTTTTGTTAGTTCAATAGTTGTGATTGCACCATGCATTTTATTCCTTCAGTGTGAGCGGTCTGACAGTGTGGTGGGCAGCAATGCCATAAGAAATGACCACAGCTATGCCGCAACAATGCGAGAGGAAGACGCCAAGAAAAAGAGGACAGAAGACGACAACTTGGGTATGTTTCTCTTCACCAGTACTGTCTATTACTATAACCTTATATGAAAACGGTGCCACTACACCACTGGCTGTAGAACTGTTTCTATGGACCACTGTAAGAGGACTTTAAACTGTTTTTGTCTTGTAGACCGTGGCAAGTCCACCCTCCTGGGAGCGGAGTGGATGAAGAAGAACGCCCACCGGCTGGAAGGGAAGGTCCAGGAGCCTGCTTTTCTTCAATTGGACAAAATACAGAGAGAGGAAATAGAGGCTAAATTGAAACTGACTGAAGACGAAGAAGAACGTCAAGAATTGCTGGACATTTTTTTGTTTGAATTTGAACTTTCAATTGATTATGATTTATTTCTGTTAGAGGTCAAGGACAATCTTGGCATCCCTGTGTGCGCAAGTTTCAAGGCTCCCAGTTCGGAAGAGTGATTGATTAATTAGTGTGTTTGCAGTCGCAAATATAAAACTGAATCTGAACAGTAGTGTGAACTACATGTTGGTCACATTACCCCAAACGATAACGGTGGATGACCGATGGCCTTATTCACTTATTCCTTCCAGCTAGAGTCTGGATCTAGCTAGAGTTAGAGTCATGTCAGATGGAGGGGCTTTTGACACGTGCATGCTGTCTGAGTCAGTCCATCCTCTCCATGGGCGTGGGTTAGATGTGGCTACAGGCCCCACGCTTTCAACTGCCAGGCTCTCCCTCCGTCTCTCTGGGGCCTACGTCCAGGATCGGCCTGGTGACAGACTAGACAGCATTATTAACATTGGCCATGGAATTGTCCTGCCGGAGACCGGCTGTTACCCATTGACGCATCCTGTCTGTCCATAGCTCCCGCTCTGTAGCATCTCCACTCCTCCTTACGGTGGTGACAATACCCGGTCCCTTGTGGGGGTCACTACACTCATTGGTGTGGTTATTATCATGGTTCTGCTTGTAGAAATGCCACTATGGTGGTGACAATACCCGGTCCCTTGTGGGGGTCACTACACTCCTCATTGGTGAGGTTAATCTCATGGTTCTGCTTGTTTGAGGTTTTCCCAAATAAGAGATATATGTATATGTACACATGCTATATTTCGGTTAACCTACACAATGTTTTTACTTGATTCCAGCTAATTTGTGAATGAATACGTTTTTGTTTGTGTATGGTCAATCCATTTTTATGTAAATATGGTTTCATGCTGTATTGATTTACAATAAATTCATTGCATTTCATTCAATCTTGTTGCTTTACTACAAAAAACACATCTGATTGAGGAAGACTACAAAACATTGAGAAAGGATTTGGTAAACCAAGTATTTCATGCGTCATATGGTAAGAAGAGGGGTGTGGCCATAGTAATTAATACATCTCTACCATTCTCTGAAGAGAAAGTGATAAAAGATAATAGGAGAAGATATGTAATGGTTGACCCTATTACATTAACCATAGCTAAAGGTAATGAATATTTTTTTCATTTCATACCTATTAGTTTACTCTAACGAATTAAAATGATTAACAAGCATAATGGCACAGAGAATGCAGAGATGTGTATATATACAAACGGTTGAAATATATGTTATTATTATTACTTTATTATCACATAACAGCTATTTGAATGAATGAATGAATGAATGGTCTTTATTGTCATTGATATAGCTCGCGGGTTCTGCACTGTGGTCCCAGGTGTCCTTCGGGCACGTATCCTTGCTATGGCGCACGAGGGTCACCTGGGCATAGTCAGGCTCAAACAGCGCTGTCGTGATGTTGTGTGGTGGCCAGGCATCGACAGGGAACTCGAAACCCTGGTCAAGGATTGCACTGCCTGTCTCCTTAGTGGTAAGACCAGGGCTCGAGCTCCACCCCCGCCCATGCAGCCGTTGGACTGGCCATCTCAACCCTGGGAGCACCTGCAACTTGATATCTGCGGCGAGCTGCATGGGGTACCACATCACCAGCGTTTTCTCGTCGTGACCTACGACCTCCACTCTAAGTGGCCAGAGGTGACACCTGTGGGCTCGGTCACAGCAAAGGTGCTGATCGACATTCTCGACGCTCTGTTTGCACGTTGGGGCCTGCCCAAGAGGATCACGACTGACAACGGTCCTCAAATGATTTCCCATGAACTGTCCTCCTATCTAGTGGGTAAAGGGATCTACCACATCCGCACAGCGTTCTTCCACCCTGCTGCGAACGGGGGGGTGGAACGGCTGAACCAAACACTGAAAAATGGCATCAGGGCCCACCTGGCACAAGGGTGCACGCTCACCACCAGCCTCCTCCAGACGCTGTTGCATTATCGGGCCACGCGACACGCCACTACAGGAGTCTCCCCAGCCTCCCTCATGCTGGGGCGGGAGCTCCAGCTGCCTCTCGATAGGCTCCGCCCTACACTAGCTCAGCCCCCGGTCCATCCAGTTCAAGCCACAGTCACCAAACACCAGCGCTTGATGAAGGATCGTTTCGACAGGGCCAGACGTGCTAGGCCACCTGTCATTGCTGTGTCAGACTGGGTCAGGATCCGACGACCTCATCGGGACAACAAACTCCAGTCGTTTTGGTCTGACCCTGTCCAGGTCAGCAAACAGCTTGGCCCGGCCTCGTTTAGGCTCGCCGACGGCACTCGCTGGCACGCTACCCGCCTGCGTAAGGTGCAGCCTCCCCCTGGCCCAGCGCTGGGTGTGGCCTCTTCCACAGTCTTGCCAGCCGCACGGTTGGATGAAGCAGCAACCCCGGCCTACCAGGCTCAGCCCCAAGGCGTGGAGCCGCCACCAGTGGCTGTGGCTGCACCAGAGCCACGTCTGGTTCGAGCACGCAACAGGCCCGATCACTTGCGTGACTACATGACTGAGTATCACACCTAGGTTGTGTGAGGGGGGGGGAAATGTTACGTCTGTAGTTTTACGACAGTTTGGACTTCACTACAGTGCCGTGTTATGTTATGTGTTAGGACGACTTACGTTAGGTGGTTAACACGATGTTGAATAAATGGAGTAAGATCCGAAACGAAGCTCTGAGTTTCAGTCTCCGTTATTGAACATATCAGGGACAGCCCAGCCCCAAAATGTTAAATCAAATTGTATAAAGACTATGTACCAAGGCGAAACTGGGTTCTTGTTTGGTGAAGCTTCTGCAGTTAACCTATTGACGGCTAGCTGATACTGGCCTGCGGAGGTGAAGCTAGATAGGACCCCTTTCCATGGAATGAAATGCAATTGCTTGCTGATGTGCTCGAATAATATTCTCTTAAAGAACAGTTCAGTAGTGGTGCCTAATATTTGATTGGATCATTTTATCTTAGAAGTTATATCAAGGACGTCTCGTTGAGATTAAACGAACTCGCTTGTAAGTAAAGACTCAATTAAATCAATTCTGAAGAAGTTGATCGCCTTACAACTGCTGGGGGCATTTGGGCAGACCAGACCGCACTTTCTCTGTACAGTAGAAGATGATGATATGATGTCGCTCTACGCGATTCCACACTTGTTGTCGTGAATACCTGAAATGTGATCCAAATCGCCCTCGGTTAACACAGCCGGAAAACATTTAGAAAAGTTACATTGCGCCAAAAAGTATTTATTTTCGAGTGGATTGACAACAAAGTGTATACTACAAAGTCTTTCGTCACCACGCCATCCCCACCCGAAGTTCAGTCTTAACAAGCCTTAGTTTAGAAATTGACAATTTGAGAATAACGGGAGAAACTTACCTTGTGTTGTTTTGTGTAATTATACCTTGCTTTTTATCCAAAGAACTAGTTGTATAGGCTATTGAAGAAAATAATAAGTGCGATTGCAAAATAAACTAGATGGAGGGAATGCAGGACATTATATAACGTAGGCCTAATGGCAGAGAGCCCACCTCGGCCGAACGCGTCATGGAATGTATTGGAGTGCAGTTCGTCCTCCTAGGGTAGGTCTAAGGAGATAGATGAATGTAAATATTATTTTAATCTTCTACAACTCACAAGTGTGGACCATGATCTGTGAGTTCAGAAGTACAGTTTAGCCTTGGACAATGTTTACCTACGCAGTTTAGAAGAGACACTTTGAACTGTTTGGGCACAGTAAAGGGACAACAGCACTTGGTATGACACCCCTCATGGTTGAAACTCACTTGATTTGTATCCTAGTGCTGCTGAGTACAGTGGTAGTAGTGCAGTAGTAGTCTATCATCAGGATAATTAGGATATTAGAAGAATTACAAACACTTAAAAACACATAATACATTGAGAGGATTAAATTTTTATTTTTGATAAAATGTGTGGTTCCTTTATCCATAGTAATTCTAAATAAGACAAGTTTAACGTGGGCGCTATAGAATTCCTTATATACATACACCCGAGGCAGGTGGGCCATCTTCCACTATAATGTCGTTCACAGAACACAGATGGATTTGGGGCTGTTTGAGGTCAAGTTACACTACAATGTATACAACACTGCCCCCTCGTGTTCAATATGTGTTACAATGACGCACAGACCATACAGTCAACACGGAATGGACAGCATAGGTGCAGGGAATTCTCTGAACCGGGGGAGGCTAGTGGAAGTTGACATCGGAGGACGAGCTCATTGTAATGCATGGAATGAAATAAGGGATGGAATCATGATACCAACCATTCCTTATTCCATTAGATATACATGTATTACAATGAGCCCGTCCTCCGACGTCGACCTCCATGTCTGCCTCCCCTGCTCTGAACCTATTTAAAGTCAGTTATCTGAACAAAAAAATAACTTGAAAGACAAAATCTTATTCAAACATTTATTTGATCCAATTCTTTGGAATGTAGTAGTCATTGAGTCAGAGACAACAGAGACGGGCTGGGTGTCGGGGCTGACTGCAGAGTAGAGGGGATGGTCAGTCAGAGTAGTAACATTACTTCAGTCTTTAAGGCCTCACTGCTTTTACTTAGTTATTTTCTCCTCTTGTTTTAATATCTGAGACAGCGAATTACAGAAGCAGTATTGAAAATAAAACTTCTTTTTTTTTTGTAGAAAAAGAATGGCACATACATTTTGTGACAGTACAAAAACACAAGGTGATATCATATAACATAGCAGGTAAATAAAACATGACGTTATTATACCTATTATAGCTATAAAAATAGCTTTTTCCAATAATGAAAAACATCTCTGTAATTGTACATTTCAGCCTCATATCATTTCATCTGAAACCATATAAAAAGAATAAACCATAACACTGTCTTTTCCTTCTCTCTTTCTCTCTCTCTTTTTCACAATTCGATATCATAAAACACATAGATCTTTTAAATATATCAGTGCAACATTGTTTTTACATCTAGTGCTGCAGCATCCTTTCTTCATGAGGTTCACACCAATCAGGGCTGGGGTCAATTCAATTAAAATTAGTCAATTCAGGAAGTAAACTGCAACTCCAATTCCAAATGTCCTCTATCCTTTTCAATGAGGAACATTTAAGAACTGGAATTTCAGTGAACTGCCTAAATTGAATGAAATTGAATGAAATTGAATGGACCCCAATGCTGACACCAATAACATTAGGCCTTTAACGTTATGTGAAATACGGATACTAAAAAAGCTAAAAGCAGAACAACAAATGTTTTCCTTTTTTCCCCCAAACCGCCTCTCAAGCCGTTCTTCTTGGTCATGTCTGACTTGTCCTTATGAATCAGCTTTTTGTGCATAAGCAGGACCTCTGGGTGAAGGGTTTTATAGGCACAGGAGGAACAAGCGATTGGGATTAATGCATTCTGTGGTTCCGAGGTGCCCGAGATGGAGAGTGACACTTTTAAGGACAAATTGAATGGGGCCTCAAAGCCCTCCTCATCTTTTATTTCCTTTCTTTCCATCTTCAGGTTAACAGGTATGGGGCATTTTATGTGTGTTGCATCATCAGCAGAAGAGTAAGCAGCCATGGCAATCCATTTTCCATGCTGCTCAGAATTCACTTGGGCAAGGGGGCTGGCAAGCTTGCCGGCACCTATGCTATCAAGTCCATCCTCTGATTTAACTTTGGCACGTCATTTGGTTCGCTGGCCCGACCTTGGGAGTCTGCCATAGTTTGGATCTGTTTGGAGCCTGCTTGTCGCCTGAGGTAAATCTGGTGTTTAATTAACAAACATCAGTCATGAAACTGACATTAGTCTGGCGGGGGAAGATAAAGAACAACGCACAGGAAGAAGGGGTGGGGGGGGACGTCGAAGAAAATTCTCTGGGCTTGAGGCAGGTCATGACAAAAAGACGTCTACAAAATGTATAATGTTTTTTTAATTTAAAATTTATAAAAAGTTATAATGATAAGGATATATTCATATATGTGTACATATATTTTCATATATTAAAAAGCATAAATATGAATCATACAAAGAAATAATTAAAGTTCACAGTAGCTGTTATAATTAATACCACCTTTGAAATATAGATTTGAATCGCTAATAAAATGTGGTGGTTGTAATGAAAATAGGGTGATACAAAACGAACAAAATGACGACATATTTATCTATATATCTATATATATATCTATCAGTACTTCACATAGCACAGTACTTCTTCACATAGCACAGTACTTCTTCACATAGCACAGTACTTCACATAGCACAGTACTTCACATAGCACAGTACTTCTTCACGTAGCACAGTACTTCTTCACATAGCACAGTACTTCTTCACATAGCACAGTACTTCTTCACATAGCACAGTACTTCTTCACATAGCACAGTACTTCTTCACATAGCACAGTACTTCTTCACATAGCACAGCACTTCACATAGCACAGTACTTCTTCACGTAGCACAGTACTTCACATAGCACAGTTCTTCACATAGCACAGTACTTCACATAGCACAGTACTTCACATAGCACAGTACTTCTTCACAGAGCACAGTACTTCTTCACATAGCACAGTACTTCACATAGCACAGTACTTCACATAGCACAGTACTTCTTCACATAGCACAGTACTTCACATAGCACAGTACTTCACATAGCACAGTACTTCTTCACATAGCACAGTACTTCTTCACAGAGCACAGTACTTCTTCACATAGCACAGTACTTCACATAGCACAGTACTTCACATAGCACAGTACTTCACATAGCACAGTACTTCTTCACATAGCACAGTAGCTGTTATAATTAATACCACCTTTGAAATATAGATTTGAATCGCTAATAAAATGTGGTGGTTGTAATGAAAATAGGGTGATACAAAACGAACAAAATGACGACATATTTATCTATATATCTATATATATATATATCAGTACTTCACGTAGCACAGTACTTCACGTAGCACAGTACTTCACGTAGCACAGTACATCACGTAGCACAGTACTTCACGTAGCACAATAGTAATATAATATATTTATCTATTACACAAGGTTGCCCCTACTGAAGGGGCAGGAAGTACTACCATATAGATCAGGAAGTCTACGGTACAAAAATTAGCAGCAACATGTTAACATCAGAGACCAAGGGCTAACAAAGAAGTTTTTTTTTTCTTAAGCATACATTTGTTAAAAAGGTAAAAACTATTTCTAAGCATCTCCACAGTCCAGTTGGCCAACCTTGGCTTTTTGTTCAGAATCCGTATCTGCATGGACAAAATATGAGAATAAGTGAAGTAATATAGGTTAATTCTAACCAGTCATTTTAATCAATCATCAAACTCATCTCCCATTAGGTAAGTATTACAGATTAGACCAAGAACAATCCAAAGCAGAGAATCAACAAAGGATTCCCAAGTCCTTACCCGGCTGGGAGATGTGTGATGGTGTATTCCCAAGAGAAGACTCGAGTTCAGGTGATAATCTGGACTCTGCCATCTCTGAAGCTGAGAGAATGCATTGATTAGAGTCACAGCAAGCAAACAGATTTCTCAGCTGAAGCACATACAATTCTATAGCGTTTCCATAGCGTAGTGGTTATCATGTTCGAAACTGGGGCAGAAACACATTTTGGGGGTAGTGGTGGTCTAGTGGATAGTGAGTTGGACTGGTGATCAGAGGGTCATGAGTTCAAATCCCACCTGGGAACACCACCACTAGTGTGCCCTTGAGTAAGGCACTTACCCTAAGTTACTCCAGGGAGACTGTCTCTGAAATCTCTAATTGTAAGTTGCTTTGTATAAAAGTGTCTGCTAAAATGTAAAAGATCTTGCTCATATTGGTGGCAGCAGAATGTTTGGAGTGTGTGTCATTGCACTTGTTATACATTATCATAACTGTAAATATCAGGTTCAATTGTAACCCTCGGGTCAAGCAATTGGTGATATACAGTATATAAGATATACCTGGGGGAGAGAACTTCTCATGTTCCTCTCTCATCCATTTCAGTCGCTGTGCCATGGCGTCTGTGCCAGGGAGGTAGACTATTCCATTCTCGTGATCAATGAGGTAAGGGGACACATCTGTAACTGTGAACACAGAACATGTTCAAATGAAACCACCTTCAAGCACAAAGCTCTTTTAGACGCCAACTATAGTATTCTTCAGATGAACAGAGGTGTCTTACAAAAAGGTGGCGACGGCACTGGATGAAGCTCTTTCATCTGCTTGTCCAGTTCTTTCTTCATGCGTTTGTTGTTTTCGGGGGTCAGCACGGGGAGGTCTTTTGGCTGCCTAGAACGATGCTGGAACAAACAAAAAAACTGTGTTATGTTTGGAATATAATCAAACTTATAAAGACAAGCTTTGACTTTTGACTTCACACAACCATGTCGTTTTTTTTTTTGCCAAACACACAACTAGTTGACAATGATTCCACCTTTATCACCAGTGTCTAATGTCTTTTCATAGGCCTAAAGACTACTTCTGTATTACCCGGCAGGGTTCGACATTAACGGTTGCCCGATTGCCCGGGGCAAGTAAAACATTTGCCGGGTTTGTTTGCGCGACAGCAACGACGCTGCTGGATCCTGGTAATGCAGGAAGAACAGGACGGCGCAGGCGCCAGACCAGACTAGATAATTGTGAAGATATTATTAAAGCGTACCCCCTGTCCACCTGTCTGTCGATCAGTGCGTACGCTTTAATAATATCTTCACTCCACAATCATCTAGTCTGGTCTGGCGCCTGCGCCGTCCGTTGTTCTTCCTGCACACCGATACACAGATCCAGGATCCAGCAGCGTCGTTGCTGTTGCGCAAACAAACACAGCAAATGTTTTACTTGCCCCGGGCAATCGGGCAACCGTTAATGTCTAACCCTGCGCTGTCATTGTTTTTGTCTTAAGAATGTTACACATCACTTACTGCCCTTCTCCTGAGCACAGGATTGGCTTCATCGTTTAAGGCAGGATACGGCTCTTCATCCACATGCTCACCGACATCTTTACATCTGCATACGATGGAAATATGAAGTAAATAAAAAAAATATATTCTCTCCGAAAAGTTTTTTTCTTCTTTTCTTTTTTTAACTGTCAGTGACATCTTCTGGCCGGTATAAGTATTGCAAGGAAATAACAAGTCACCAACTGGGCATGCTGACAAACGAAATACCATTGTTAAACTCCATTGTTGTCATTACCACAATGTTGCACTTAACAGGGCAGAAAAAGCCAAGGTTTACCTGGCCACCCAGAGAACTGATACAAGCTTCACACCAGTCTTCTGGGCTTTATCCCATGTGGCTGGATGGCCGTATTGAAAGACCACATGGGTGACTTGCTTATTCAATCTTTTTGTCACCTGCAATTGTAGAAGGAAGGTCACAGTGTGAAGGACAAGAGTATCATTATTTAAAAAAAACTTCAGTAAATGGTATGTAGGGGTTTAAACAGGGTTCCCACACCTTCTGAAACATCAAATTCAAGCACCTTTCAAGGACTTTCAAGACTTAATTCCCTCAAGTTCAAGGACCCAACATGGCATAGTTTGAGACAGATCTAGATGAGAATTGATATAATAGGAACTATCCGCTCACAGACAACAATTAAAAAGAGAGGCTTTTGAATGTGTGAACACAGGTCTCTTGCCTTATATATTGTGAACAATATATTGTGAAATATGTGTATATAAGTTACTGTGTTTTAAGTTAAGCAATGTGGCTTATCTACTATAATTAGGTTAAACATTTTTAGGTTTTTTGTTTTGTTTTTTGAGAGAGAGAGAGAGAGAGAGAGAGAGAGAGAGAGAGAGAGAGAGAGAGAGAGAGAGAGAGCGGGGAATTCAAGCACTTTCAATGACCTATGTCTATTTTCAAAAACTTTCAAGGCCTTGATTTTCTTTTCTCAAACTCACAAACTTTCATGGATTTCAAGGACCCGTGGGAACCCTGTTTAAAACTCACCTCAGCTCCCATATCGCACAGCTGCTGGATGACGCTCTTGGAGTAATTCTCCGTTTTTTCTCTGGACCACACATCGACATAGGCCACAACATCTGCACAAAATACCAATAGCTCACACTCGGATTTAGATGTATAGACAAACAGTTGAGATACCAACGCCACTCTTCTCATTCTAAATGATTTTTAGTAATAGAGTTAGACATCAAATGAAAGCAATGTCTCACATCTGACCCAATGCAGTGTCAGACTACATCAGCATTTTGGCCTACCTTTAAGGATGGCAGCAGAGTTGCTGTTTGTGGCCATCTTATTCACATTCACCTGTAATCATGAACATGACAATAATTAGTGTGCTTGCTACTTCTCCTACATCTTATGCCAAAAATATGACCCAGCTGGTGTATGCGGTGCAGGTTTATGTATGATAAGAAACAGGAAAGTGAGTTATTACTCTGATAACAAACAGGAAAGATGACAGTTGAACAGTTGAACAATAGCAATGGAATTTCAATGGGTCCTGGAATGTTGTGAGATTAGCATTGGGATGGATGACATGTTTCTGTACTTCACACAAATGGTGGAATGTTCAAAACTCCACACTTGGCAGTTGGGAATTTCCATTTCAAACCCATTTTCGACAACTTTTAAGGTACACAAAACAACTATTTTTTGTTTATTTTTATGATTAAATAAACAAACAAATCATAATCTGTTGTCGCTTATTACTGTTAACTAATAAATCGCGCTGGAGAACTGTTGTATAAAAGCAATATCACACTCGAGGTCGTGCTGTTATACTGAATATCACGGCTGTGATTGTCGTGCTGATATTCAGTATAACACACTCCCTCTCGTGTGATATTGCTTAATGATCAATGCTCTCGAAAAGAGAAAGGTTGAAAATCAACAAGCCAGAGTTCGTAGTTGGCTGACTGGCTACCCAGCTAGCTACCCAGCAAGACGGCTGCTTACTAGTGTGGTAGAAGCTAACACGTTAGCTAGCAAACCCTGAAAAAGCTGGTTAGCCAGACTATCATTTCTTGGGTTAATGAAAGGGTAGTGTCAACGACTTTGGTTATAATACTATATAATATATACTAGTATGAACTACTAGTTCATATGATCTTACCGTTGTCCTCAAGCTGCGTGTTCGTCGTCAGGTGAGCTGTTTTGTTATATAACTACTAGTTCGTTGTATATATATATAACTATATATAACTATATACTGTATATATATAACTACTAGTTCGTTGTCAACGACTTTGGTATACTATTCTTGCACAGTCAAGAATTTTTTCACAGTCAAGACTATTTTTTACAGTCGATATGCCCTTGATCCTCAAACTGCGTGTTCGTCGTCAGGTGAGCTGTTTTGTTATGGTTACGTGTGAGGCTCGCGGCTCCTTTGTAAACGGAGTACCCTGTCATTCCATTGGTCAATGCTCAACTCGTGGGTGAGTATTATTATTATTATTATTATTATTATTATTATTATTATATTATTATTATTGTTATTATTATTATTATTATTATTATTATTATTATTAGGTCTGCAATTGCAGTACTTAATTTCTGTGTGAGTACTGCCATTAATCCTGCTGAGAGTAATATAATGCTTTGGGGTTATACCTGGTCACACCACTGGTGTGTGATTAGGATGCACTGAAGTAGTGACAGTTCATGCAGGATTACCATTGTCTTGACCAATACATAAATCGTTTGCATGGCTTGGACTGGATTTTTGCCACTGAAGGATTTGTGGTCAGGTTGAGTCATTCAGTTTTGTGCATACGATATGAAGTAAATGGGTCCTCCTCTGTCCTCTGTCCTCTGTCCTAGCTCTAGTGATGCTGTGTCCTCTGTCCTAGCTCTAGTGATGCCGTGGGACAGACGGACAGAGAGCCGCACTGCCAGGAGGAGGAGGCTGGAGAGGGAGGCCCAGAGGGAGAAGGAGAAGCAGCGCTGGCTGGACAGGGAGAAATACAACTCCATAGACCATTACTTACTGAATGTTTTTGTTTTTTTTGTTTTGTTAATTCATTCTGGTCTTTCAGTCTGAGTCGTCTGAAAACTACCTACAGTAATATGATAAATGCAATGTTTGGAGCAGTATTTCTGTGTTTTATTAAGTTATTTTTTCTGAGTGGTCCCACTCATATTTTTATTTTTAATGACAGATATAGTAGAGATTATGACAGGAAGGATGGGTGAGAGAGAGAGAAGGGATGACATGCAGGATTTGTCCCCGGCCGGAATTGAACCGGGGACCCTGCGGTTACATGGTCAGCGCTTAACCCGCTACGCCACCTAAGTGCCCCTGTGTTGTGTTGTTTTGACCAGGCTTAAGGTGTGGGACCCCTTCAGGAGGAGTCATAAGACCATCTCTGGCTATGGAAGTCTGAGGCTAGATGTGTCAAGCCAGCTTCACATAACTAAAGGAGGAGCTAAAGCCATCCTGCTATCAGGTAGAAAAATAGATAAATTGATGATTTTACATGATTTCAGCCATGGATCCCTTTAAGGTTGAGATGATAAAAATATTTCATGAAGTATTTCATTATTCAGCTTGATTGTCTGTTTCTTCATGTGTTCACATGTGTTTGTGTGTTCATGTGTTCACACAAGTGTTTGTGTTCACATTCAGGTGATAGTTAGGAGTGTCACAAACAGTGTGACTGAAGTGTGTTCACACATAGCTGAAAGAAGAGTGTGATATTGTGTGTATGTGTGTTCCTTCACTACCCCCAACACAGGTGAGCTCAGCGTGTGGGACCTGGAGGCTTGCAGAGTCCTCTCTGTGCTGACGCCTGACGCCCCTGTCCGGTGCCTTACGCTCCTGGGAGGGGACAGCAGCAGCCTACTGCTGGGCCTTAGCCACAGCCCCTCCCTCATCACCATCAGGCTTACATCACGGCAACCAAAGCCACCACAGAGGACGACCTGTTCGGAGAGTCCAGCAGCGAGGATGAAGACCCATAAGGCTTAGAGGGAGATGTTGGTTCTGTTGGACTTCTATATTTGATACTTTTATTCATGAATATTTGTAAATAGCTTCATTTACAGAGGCACGTCCTCTAACATGGTGATACAATGAGTAATATATGTCAACAAAACAAGGATTACTTCTTTAATGAATATAAAAAAAGAAAACACATTTTACACAACAGATATTTAGCTTGTTTGACAAGGTATATCTAGTGGAAAGTCTCCACAAACATGAGCGCCTATTTCAGTGTTGCAGACATTCACTACATGATACTGAGGTGCTGTGCCTGAGAATGGTAAATTAAAATGACAATTGGGAGACAAAAACATAAATCTCAAATGTGACATTAATCTGTAAACTGTACAAAATAAATGTGTCCCTTCCTCATATAAGTGATCAGTAAATTGAGACTCATGATTCATCAAACTGATTTATTTGGAATCAAATATACTGAAAGGCAGTGGCGGGCGGTGCATTTCACACCTAGGCCTTCAGTGATGTCCGACACATTCCTACCTGAATTATTCTACCTCTTAATACCATCGTTATGACGCCATGGCTCTAGAAACTAGACAGAAACACAGTATAACCGGGTGTTGCATCACCTTAACATAGTCAGACAAGTACAACAGAGTTATATTAATATTTCCGAAGCATTTTGAATCAATAAATCCGCATTTACAATGAAGAGTGTTAAACTAACATCTTTAAGATCGCTACATTACCCACGTCTGTCGTCTCGTCCACCATAATAGCGACAAAGGGTGCCTTTTTAATCTCCATTTTGATCTCTTCTCCCACTTCAGCAATAGCAAAAATCAGGTCGTTTTGTATTTTGCCTGACGTCCCAGTAAACACTTTGTTTGTGGACAGGTGGTAATGTAAATCTGGGTTGTTTTCAGCCAGAAACGAAGCTCAACGTAGTTTCCTGTTTGTGGACTCTGCGCTTTTATCGTGTCCCCTAAATGAAAGTTATTGTTTACCCAAAAACAGGACACAATCGATCAGTATTATCGATCAGTCAACGAAAGCTTTCGTTGTGGCGCTCCGTTTCCCTGGCACTTTCAAAAGTTTCACATCTACCGGCATAGTTACGCATCTCAATAGTGAATATCAATAGTGCGTATCAATAGTGCGTATCAATAGTGCGTATCCAATCAAAAGACGTGCTGGGTGCTGACATCATTGAGCCTTACAGCAGGCGCCGTTGTTGCTTTTGCTCGCATCTACGTAGGTTTACTAGGAACGCCACAGGTTTTCTCGTTCCAACGTTAAGTTACAGGTCGTATCCGCGGCACCGTTTATCGTGCAGGCTGGGCAGATTTTGGAGCCCCCTAGCAACACATTTTGATTGGATAAAAGCTCTAACATAAAGGCCAGCCCTCCAAATCTCAATCGGAGACTGGAAGCAGCGCAACCAAGAGGAAAGCTATGAAATGAAGAGAATAGACTATGGGGAATCATTAATACATATTTGTGGAAAAAATATATTAAAATAAAATGTATATTCTGATGATGTTTAGGCCAGCAGAGAAGGCCTTGCTGGCCCTGACGGCACACCACTGCTGAAAGGCAAGAAAACGGGCAAGGATAATATATTCTTTTTCACAAATGGGGAGAACAATTGAGATGCATTCTAGACTATCTAATGAGGACAAGTGAGCCAAAAGATGGTTCTTGAGATACTTTCATTCCGTTTTGTCAAGTGTATTAAGTAACAAACGTACACGTCTAACTAAAAGGTAAACAATACAGACAGAAAATGGCAGCTTTAGGCTTCACAGCAACATCTGGCTTCTCAACCCATCTATGGGCATCTGTGGGTACGATGGGACCACTCGTCACTACCTCGATCTCCGGTCCTTTTTGTTCTTGTCAAGGCTTTTGTCCATAGTCTTTTCGCTGTCCCCTCTGCATTTGGGACAGAACCACTTCCCCTTGGGCTTGTAGGTGAGTCCGACACAGGAGAAGTGGAACCACTCGATGGGGCACTGGTCGTTGTCGCACCCGATCATCTCGCCGTAGGACACCTGCTCGCACAGGCAGTAGGTGGGCTCGTTGGGGTCGATGGTGAACTCCACGGGCGAGGTGTCTCGCTCCTGCTTGGCCTTGTGCTTCTTCTTCTTGGAACTTGACTTGGACCTCTTCTCCCGGGGCTGCGTGGACGACAGCTCCTCCCCGGGGTGCTCCGCCGTCGTGCCCCCGTTGGCCGAGGCGTGGCACGAGTCGCGGCTCTCGCTGTGGCGCTGGCGTCGCGGCCGGCGGGCCGAGGAGCGCTCCGGCGGCGTCGGTGCCGCCGCCGCCACCTCCTGGACGGACCTCCTCGTCTCGGTGACGACCCGTTCCGTCTCACTGGGCTCCTGGAGGCAAAGGGAGTGGGAGTCCATCTGGCGGGAGCGGTTCTCCACCAGTTCCGTCATCTGGGTGACCACGTGGATCTTCTCGTCCCCCAGCTCCTGGCTGTAGATGAGGGCCCCCTGCAGCTCGATCTGGAGCCGCTTGCGCTGCGCGGCGTCCTGCTCGCCTTGGTACCTCTCGTAGACCTCATCCACCTCCTTCAGGACTTCTGCAAAGCCAAATGAGCACAACACAAGACACTGACCAATAGGGTACATCGGGGAGGAGCTCCATCTGAACACAGAAGCAACAACGCATACGGATTTGCATGACATGCACAATCATGTCTGTATCATTGATCTGTATTACAGTGCGACGACTAAACCGTTTCCGCATTGGTGATGTAGGCTCTGTTCAGGAAGTGATCCTATTTTCGACTGTGATCAGGAGGTTGTCCCAGTGGCAAACCTTAGTTGCAGCACACTGACTTGGGCGTACAACTCAGTTGCAGACTAGACTGCTGCGTTCCACTGTACAGACAAAGCCAGTTCTCGACGCTGCTGGCGTCCGCGTATCTTGCAAATAAAATAACTAGAAAAACAAGAATCGGATAATAAAGCGCCAGCTATAAACAGCTATAGCAGGCATGCCAGATCACTACATTATTACTATCTTCGAGAGTGGTCTTGCCAAAATGGCTGATCAGCTAGTGCTGGAGCTAACCAACTCAGACCTGACTTTGCGGAGGCAATCGCAGTGCCTTGTTTTATAAACTCGGACGATAGATTTCGACCAACTTTGAACGTTAAATCAAACTCGCCATCAAACTTGTTTGTGCACCAGCTCAATTGTGCACACGCCTGTTTTGGATTTTCATGTCAAAAGTAAAACATGATAAGCCATCTAGGGAAAATTACTTAAATCTACATAACGTTTACAAACACTAGATACGACAAAAATCCAAATGCAATACCTTGATACTTTGTGTCGATCTCTCGCAGCAGAGAGACATTTCTTTGTATATCCAGGGGCAGGGACTCCACACATTCTAGGTAATCCTCCACATAGCTGACCAGTTGGGACTTCGTCTCCATGTTTGGATAGTGATGGCCTAACATCTTCAAGGAGTTTTCCCTGAGTACACGATCACTGGCCAGGAAAAAACCCTGGCCTGTGGATTCAGTATAATGAAAAGGAGTAGGGAACAGTAAAAGCAGATAGGTAAAACTTTACTGGTTCCCATTAATCTGTAAATAAATAATGTTACCAGAATTCATCCATCAACTGTCCTTGGTGTGATAGCACGATGAAGTATGGTGTAGGTTTTTATGGTGTATTTATGTAGTATGTATTGCTCATAAAAATTCGGAGTTGACGTAAAGTTTTTGTTGTTGCCCAGCCTGTCCAGTCTCTGATGGACACATGTTCTTGTTTCGATACACAGCCTCCAGAAGAGCTGACGTTTACAAACTATAAATGCAATTCACTTTCTCAAACCAAAGAAGACCATAGAAAACCGGGGTTGCCATGAAAAGAGGGATGGACACATTAGGCTTAAGATAAGGGGAATATCAAGCGGGGAAGTGGAGAGTCAGCAGTGGTGTGCCGTCAGGGCCAGCAAGGCCTTCTCTGCTGGCCTAAACATCATCAGAATATACATTTTATTTTAATATATTTTTTCCACAAATATGTATTAATGATTCCCCATAGTCTATTCTCTTCATTTCATAGCTTTCCTCTTGGTTGCGCTGCTTCCAGTCTCCGATTGAGATTTGGAGGGCTGGCCTTTATGTTAGAGCTTTTATCCAATCAAAATGTGTTGCTAGGGGGCTCCAAAATCTGCCCGCCTGCACAATAAACGGTGCCGCGAATACGACCTGTAACTTAACGTTGAACGAGAAAACCTGTGGCGTACCTAGTGGAAACCTACGTAGATTTCGAGTTGGCGAGCAAAAGCAACAACGGCGCCTGCTGTAAGGCTCAATGATGTCAGCACCCAGCACGTCTTTTGATTGGATACGCACTATTGATACGCACTATTGATATTCACTATTGAGATGCGTAACTATGCCGGTAGATGTGAAACTTTTGAAAGTGCGCAGGGAAACGGAGCTCCACAACGAAAGCTTTCGTTGACTGATCGATAATACTGATCGATTGTGTCCTGTTTTTGGGTAAACAATAACTTTCATTTAGGAGACACGATGAAAGCGCCGAGTCCACAAACAGAGGAAACTACATTGAGCTTCTTTCTTTTCTTGCTGAAAACAACCCAGATTTACATTACCACCTGTCCACAAACAAAGTGTTTACTGGGACGTCAGGCAAAATACAAAACGACCTGATTTTTGCTATTGCTGAAGTGATGGGAAAAGAGATCAAAATGGAGATTAAAAAGGCACCCTTTTTCGCTATTATGGTGGACGAGACGACATACGTGGGTAATGTAGCGATCTTAAAGATGTTAGTTTAACACTCTTCATTGTAAATGCGGATTTATTGATTAAAAATGCTTCGGAAATATTAATATAACTCTGTTGTACTTGTCTGACTATGTTAAGGTGATGCAACGCCCGGTTATACTGTGTTTCTGTCTAGTTTCTAGAGCCATGGCGTCATAACGATAGTATTAAGAGGTAGAATAATTCAGGTAGGAATGTGTCGGACATCACTGAAGGCCTAGGTGTGAAATGCACCGCCCGCCACTGAGAGTCAGTGATGAGAGATAGCCAACCCTGACTCCAATTTTGAACCAAATTAGCTTCAAATAAAAACTTGGTGTCTTATTTATGTTTCTTGGCCATTAGAAACACATTGGAATGCTTATATTTATAATTGGGTGTGTCTGGACCCCTACGTTGCATATTTCCAAGATGGCGGCTCCCCGGAAATGAGTTTTACCATAACAAAACAAAACATTTAAAATCCAATATTGACCCATTTTGAATGTTGGGGAGCATGTGGGAGGGCCAGACCTCGTGAACTTAAAGACAGTTACAATTTGAATTTGAATTTAAAAAAGCTGTTTACAGTAGTGTGACTTCATGCTTGTGTGCAAGTCATAAAGATGGACAGTAACATGTACAACTACTATTTTCTTCCTCACGTAGGCTAAGTTATAATTCATCATTCATCATCAGTCATTTTCATAATCTTACAAGAATTCCAGGATCCCGCTCTCTGCACCTCACAACATTAGCTAGCTAGTTAGCTAACGCCCAGGCTCCACCATGGCCATCGAGCGTTGCGTCCGGAATAGGCTAGGTGCACAAGATGGCGTCGTTAAGGGGGCGGGAGGAGGTAAGGGGACTGTCTGAACAACGGAGAACCTTCGGTATTTATGTAGTTTTCGCTCCGTGACGTCACACTCATCACTGTGACGCAATCGGCCCGTTTTATCAAAACCACTTTGATGTCTGTCACAACAGAGATGACGGGTTGTTGCTGGGGTTTCACATTTGGGTATTTTCTCCCGACAAATATGCTTATTTCAATATTTAGGGTTATGGTTATTTTTATTTTATTGTTTTATTGAAATTCTTTGTGAACTGATATTTTGGGGAAAACAATCTCTCTTATTTCACGACTGGCTGGCTGGCTGGCTCTCTCTCTCCCACAGGACTGAGCGCTATCTGATGGTGACATTTGGCATGACATAAAATATATTCCTTTATTTGAAATCAGCATTTATACATTACTCTACTCCAAAATAACCCATCAAGTTGAGTTTATAGCCCCGCGGTGGTGTAGCGGTCTAAGCACTGGCCACTAGTGCAAGCTGCCCACCGGGGACTGGGATCGTATCCCAGCTCGCCAGATCCGGATATGGCTGGGGCACACACGGGGAGCAGCATATTGGGCGGCCGCTCCCGAGGGCGGTATAGGAGTAGTTCCGGACAAGGATCCGTCGCGCAACAGTGCCCCCGGGGTGCCGGAATAACAGGTGCTGGGCTCGAGGAGCCAGTCAGCTAGTCTGCCTGGCGGCCTCTTCTGGGACTGCCGGCCACGGGGGTCGTGCGGCGGATCCTTCGCAATAGGCAGGGGATAATTGGATGCTAGGTTGGGTTCAATTGGCTACCAAATTGGGTGAAAAAGGGATAAAATAAAAAAAATAAAAAAATAAATAATCAGAGAAATAATCAACCATAAAACCAAGAGATATAGCTGCAATCTGTCTCTTGGTTTTATGGTTGATTATTTAGATAAACTCAACTTGATGGGTTATTTTGGAGTATAGAGTAATGTATAAATGATTTCAAATAAAGGAATATATGATTTCAAATAAAGGAATATATTTTATGGGGTATACATCTAAATTATGCAACATTCTGGTGTTTCTGACTCAATGTAGACATGTTATATTCCTTATCTAATGTTATGACATGTTATATTCCTTATCTAATGTCATGACATGTTATATTCCTTATCTAATGTTATGACATGTTATATTTCTTATCTAATGTTATGACATGTTATATTTCTTATCTAATGTTATGACATATTATATGGTGATTTGTCAGTCCTTTGGGCGAACGTTTAGTTTGTTGGGTAGGGTGGGGTGTAAGTCTCACAGAGGCCCTCCACTCTACTCAAGCTTCCTCCCACTCCTCTGTTCTCATTCTCCTGGACCTGTCTGGTGCCTTCGACACAGTCAACCACCTGATGGTTTTCTCCACCTCTCAGAACTGGGCATCTCTGGCTCTGCACCCAACCTGGCTGGTCACTCTTACCTCAACGTGTCAGGAGAAATAAAAATAGAATCGTGTCGCATTTCATGTCGGCATTTCCCTGGTTGCGAGATCTAAACTAGTCTACTAGAACTGAAAGCGGCAAGTAACAGGCACTTAACGTTATATGTTGTAAGGCTGATCTGTGCACGATAGTGCTGCATTTTGACATAATTCTTAGCGCATTTCCCCCTTCTGATCTGTATAGCGGGGGAATCTTATGACACGTAACTCCTCCTACAGTCCCGGGTCGTTCCTGTATAGTGGAAAACGTCTCGTACCCAGAACTGTTCAAAAGCGTGCCGAGGCGAGCCGTGCCGAGCCGTGCCGTGCCGGTCAATGGAAAAGCGCCATAAGTCTCACAGAGGCCCTCCACTCTACTCAAGCTTCCTCCCACTCCTCTGTTCTCATTCTCCTGGACCTGTCTGGTGCCTTCCACACAGTCAACCACCTGATGGTTTTCTCCACCTCTCAGAACTGGGCATCTCTGGCTCTGCACCCTACCTGGCTGGTCGCTCTTACCCAGTGATCGCTGTCCTCCCCACAAGCCAGAACCACTGGGCTCCGTCCTAGGACCCTTACTTACTTACTCCCTCTATACCAAATCTCTTGGCTCAGTCATTTCCTAATATGGTTTCTCCTACCACTGCCATGCAGACGAGAGTCAACTCTTCTTGTCTTTCCTCCCCTCTGACTCATCTCTGCTTGAATGTCTAATGTATTATTATTATGATTAATATTAATATAATATTATTAAATCATGTTTTATCTGACTTCCTAATGGAGTGTTGCATTCCTGTTTCCATGGCAATGCCATTTGACCCTCTGAGCAGCACCGTAGGGTGTCTACTATGGCTACATGTCAGAGTCGTTACTATGGCTACATGTCTGAGTCGTTACCCACCACAGAGTTTGACTTTGATGACTTGGTCACTCATGGGCTGACCTGAACCACACTGTCCTGGCTGGGATATTTACTGTTCACATTGTCCTTTCCAGCAGTGTTACAGTAGCTATGGTGGATGTGTAACCAGGCCAGCACAGCACAGCTCAGCTCGGCTCTGTAGTGTAATTAGGGTATTAGTCCGGTGACATATTCCATTCATTCTTTCCTCCATACACAGGTTTCTTCAGGCACAGAGCCTCAGGTGTTGGAGTGATGTCATCTCTTGTTCATCATCACTTCCTTTCCTATTCTAAGAAATTAATAACTTTAAAAATTGAAACCACACCCCTAGAACACCCCTGGTAGTAACAACATTTTTATATACAAACTGAGTAGGACACAGTATTTTAGGAAGAGCTTTTTCCAGACCAGAACAGCTTTTGTTATATTTCTTTCATTCCCTGATTACTGCAGTTTAAACAGAATCATTACAACCATTAAGACGCTTTTAGAAAGCTTGAATGTTACATAGCCTTTAGGTTAAGTCATTGTTTTGCAATGAGCTGTGTTTAAAATGTATGGGAAATATGTCATTATTATTTCCATTGTCTTTTCTTTTCATATACTGTATGCTTTTAGAGATTTTCAGAAAATTCAGTGGACTGTAACAAATGCTGCATTGAAATAACATTGTATTATGAAACATTGTAATAGATTCTAGACTTAAACCTGATTTATACTCCTGCGTCGAATTTACGCGCGTCTACGCCGTAGCCTACGCGAGGGCTCTCCAAGTTCATAGTACTATGTTCGTCCGCGGACCTCGTTGCGTTGGTCGGTGTACTCATAGCGGCATAATAGCGATCAAAAAACGTATTTTTGTTATGCTTGTTGTAAAGAAAATGTCTATAATGCATTGAAATGACAGTAAACTAAGATAATAAGATGGTTATCATACATTTTCAAATCTTTATTAATAAGTAATTACAGAAAAAGTAAATGACATTTCTGTCATGACTTCCGCATTTACGAGAGTCGGAATGTGACGCTACCAAGCGGACCAATCACAGTTCTTATAGATAACTTAACATTAAATATGTCTATCATAAATATAATTTAAACCCAACGAACAGCCATGGGGCTCCCTGTAACTAATCATTTATTTCTAAATAAACAGGATTGTACATCTCGTAAATGTGAATCGCGCTCCTTATAGGAAGGCTGTGCCTGACGCTTCCATAGGGCGCTCTACTCAAAGCGGCATAATAGTGATTTTTTTTTTGTTATGCTTGTTGTAAATAAAAGTTCTATGATGCATTGAAATGACATTAAACTAAGATAATACGGTGGTTATCATAATTTTTCTAATCTTTATTAATAAGTAATTACAGAAAAAGTAAATGACATTTCTGTCATGGCTTCCGCATTTTGGCCGACGAGAGAGTCGGAATCTTGTCGGAATCATGTGCTACCAAGCGGACCAATCACAGAGCTTACGGTTGTGTAGAAACTGACGCGTAGTTACATTTTTGGAGAGGTGCGCGTTAATCGACGGCGTAAGCTACGCCGTAGCCTACACCGTCGATTTTACGCAGAAGCATAAACTTTATTGTCATTGTCATTATAACTTTGCTGCCCCCCCCCCCCCAACACACACACACATACACACACACACACACACACATACACACACACACACACACACACACACACACACACACACACACACACACACTACCAGTGACTTGGCACTGTGACAAAAGAGAATTCTGGAATTCCAGAATCCTAGAAGGAGGCTGCTGTTTTAACATGCCCACAGATGGAATCTGGCATTTCTTCATATCGAAATCCCGAACTATTTTAATCCTACCCATATTTGGGAATTCACCCTTTTCTCTTGTGTCCACTATTCACTTCAATGTTTTGTCATATTGTTGTTATCTCACTTTGATATTTGTATATTTGACTGAAAATGTAAAATGGCACAATGTTCCTGATTCCTTTTCTTGTTATCAAGGCTTCAAGGTGGTCTATGAGAATCACCTCTCACGATGCATGGTGTTTACTGCATACAGCTAGTAGCTAATTAGCCATTCATAGCTAGAATGATATGTATTGAGTGGAGCCCAGTGGGAGTGGTAGTGGCTAATGTAGCATGGTTTGAGTTGACACCACCACCACCACCAGCACAGCACAGAATAATGCAGACAGGTTCAGCAGGATACTGTCCACTAGAGGTCACCCAAACACCAGATACAATAGCAGGTCATCATCAAGTGTGTTTTTGATGCAATGTTATGCTGTGGAAGTGCAATGTATCTGAAATGTATGACAATGTAGGTCATGTTACTACGTATGTGAGAAGACCATTGGTTTCTCCGTGAGCTTAAAAAGTGATTTTTAAAATGTGCCTGTTTATGTTGGCATACCTATTTCACATTATCCCATGCATAATTGTGTCGACAAGTGTTTCATTTATGAAGTTTAGTTTTAAAGGGACAATGCACATTAATGAACATTACTGTAAATGTGCCAGTTTTAGCCATTACTGTTTTTGAATGTTTGTTTTCTCCAGTGCTTGTGACGGTGGTCTGAGGGCACATGTAGTCCAGAGGGAGTTACCTACCAGCTCTGTGAGAGGAGGGTGGCTAATGTCACACTTCAAGTTACCATCTCCATGGAACACTGTCATGGACAAGTGCCTGGAAGCTCTTAGCCAGAAGCTCTTAGTTCTGTCCTGGAACTGTGGAACTTAGACCTGTGGAACTTTGAACAACCCTGGTTACAGTGGAGTGTTTGTGTTTTGTGTGAAATGTATCTTGTGTTTACACGCGCGCGCACACACACACACACACACACACACACACACACACACACGCACACACGCACACACGCACGCACGCACACACGCACACACGCACACACACACACACACACACACACACACACACACGCACGCACACACGCACACACGCACACACGCACACACACACACACACACACACACACACACACACACACACACACACACACACACACGTCCCTGAGCAGGTCCAAGTCCATGTGCCAAGCCAGGCCAGCTGTTCCCAGGCCTGGTTTTCATTGGGGCTTGGTTTCCAGTTTTAGGGCAGGGCAGAACAAAGAACCAAAATAGCAGAGGGCAGGTGCAGGCGAAGGTCTTGTGGCCAGAACGTGCCCTTGAAACTGCCGTTGTTTTGCAATCAAACCCAGTAAATATACTATCTATGATTGAGTGCTGTGTGGGTGCTGCATACATGTTTGTTTGGATAACTCCTGGCCTCGCGCACGCACGCACGCACACACGCACACACACACACACACACACACACACACACACACACACACACAAATTCTGGGGTTGCCCGCCCGCGCGTGATTCCAAACATCACCCTCGTCAGTACTCAACTCGTCCAGCGGGGGGAGACAGTTCACCGATGTCGTGGCCACTCTTCTGCCTCCCAGACCCCAGTCAGTCCAGGCTGGGAAACGGGGAGAGAGAGAGACTAAACAGGTGGCCAGAAAACACTCATCAAACAATGTCGTCCTGGGAGAAAAGGTGAAGGATCCAGGAGTCTCATCTCTTCTAAAAGGATACGAGATTCAAGAACCGAAGACAATCCATGTTCCTGCCGTCTTTCCAAGGGAGAGCTCATCCTCGCTTCTACCCCTGAATCTGGGAAAGAGATCGGATATTAAAGTATGAAAGTGACGGTGTGTTTCGGAAGGACTAGGGTGGTGGTACCGTGCGGGGATGGGAATATCAAAGTCCATACGCTCATTCAACAAGCCGTCATGAGATACAGAAAAGCCATCGCTAAGGTAAGTTGACACAAGGTGTCACTTTTTGATACAGTTTCACGCTTTTGTTCCCAGAGACTGGACCGCGGGTGGCGATATGGCGCAACTGTGTATCAGAAGAGAAAGGAGAGAGTATTCATTAATGCCACTATATACTTTATAGATATATTTTTTAACCTAATTAACACATTATGCATTGGCACGAACAGCAAATAGCTAACCCCTTAGTCCAGGTTTCCCCAGAGAGAGAGAGAGAGAGAGGCTGGTCTGTGTCTGTGTGTCTGTGAACCCACACAACTCCCTCTGTCCGAGGCTTCAGTCTGTTACCAGTCAACCAAATGAGCCTAGAAAAGAGAACTCGAACTAACAACGATAAGACGTGATAATGGCACAACTGTTTCGTGTTTTGGAGGCTGCAGTATAGCATTATAATATAGCTCTATAACTTAGCTAGAGATGGCAGAGTCAGAGGTAGAAAGTTGAGCTGAGTGTGCAGCTAGCATGGTGTGCTAGCAGCCTTCTAGGGGGTTGAAACGCTAAAGCTAAACTCTTTACATTCGCATCTCGTCCGTCAACTTCACAGGTTGAAGAGGTCGTTTCAGTTGTATATGCTGTTATATCGCATTCGCTTCAAAAAAAAAAGCCTACCTTTTAGAATCCGAGTTTCCCTTTCTTTCTCCCGCTTTGCTAATTAGCCTATTATCT
Organism: Nansenia antarctica; assembly: GCF_963989245.1. Lineage (NCBI taxonomy): Eukaryota > Metazoa > Chordata > Actinopteri > Argentiniformes > Microstomatidae > Nansenia > Nansenia antarctica. Next base: position 9,712,708 of record NC_137675.1, on the reverse strand, counting down.
TTGGGGTAGTTGGGCTGGCTACGGGGTGCGTTCGTAAATTCGCTCTGGAAATCTGATCCGAACTCACGGAATGCCTCTTGTCCAATCGAATGACTCGGTTCCTTTATGACGTCGGACCCCGTGTGCGCTCCGGCGCTGTCGGAGCGAATTGACGAACGCACCGAATGAAGATGTAGCTTTGCTAGGCTATTATCATTGAAGGGAGAAGAAGCGATACGATGTTGATTTCAGCAGCGGGGGTACCACTCATTCACCCCCCGGGACCCAAATGAAACTGTAACACGTAAAGGCGCAAAGGTGTAACTTTAGAATCTCTTGTGAACTTAGTTAGTGTCCCGTTGAATGATACGAGCTACCTAAGTGTGTTGGAAGGAGCTAGTGAGCCCTAGGCTGGCTCAGTGCATTAGGCCCTGGAGGGTAGGGGGTGCCCGGGGGGACACTGCAGCACGCTGGAGGCTGGAGGAGAAAGCTGCTGTTGAGAAAGGTGGAGGAGTTAGATCATCACCTCAATGGGTCGTTGCCAATTGGGTTAAAGGAGGGTTAGTCATATTTTGGGATCTTATTCAACTTCTTCCTCGCACATACTTTTGCCCTGCGTGGACTGCAGGATGCACTCTTTTGGGGGGGATTCACACTGTCCCGAGAAGCACTTCATTGTGTGTGTGTGTGTGTGTGTGTGTGTGTGTGTGTGTGTGTGTGTGTGTCTGTGTGTCTCTGTGTGTCTCTGTGTCTGTGTGTCTGTGTCTGTGTGTGTCTCTGTGTGTGTCTGTGTCTGTGTGTGTGTCTGTGTGTGTCTCTGTGTGTCTGTGTCTGTGTGTGTCTCTGTGTGTCTGTGTCTGTGTCTGTGTCTGTGTGTGTACGTGCGCATGTGTTACTGTGTTGTCGACTGCACTGCAACCCTGATGACAACAAGATCAAGGTGACATCATGATGGCCTAACAGTCGCTCCACTGACAACAGCTTTAATATAGATATGTTGATATTGTCGGCCTGTATGCATGTGTTAAGGGGGTTCGCATCAATAAACCATGCACCGCACAGCTCTGTGTCGACGATGTCTCTCTTGTTTAAACGACAGTAACCTAGATGACATCCTACATGTCTCCTCAATTATTCAGTGATTTCTGACAGTGAAGCACTGGAGAATATTCTTAGCCTAAGGTTGGGGAGGAAGGCCGCCAGTGAATGTCGGGAGGAATTACAGTCGTACTAGGCTCTAACTAGCCTAACCCATGCATTTATAAAGGGTTTATACATAGTTTATGTACTTTGTGTTTAAGTACTTTACCGACTGCCTGTTATTCATTTATATCGTTTAGAAGTCATGCAAAAAACAGTTTTCATTGTTTGAAATGATGCCACAGTCGTTTGTTGCGTCACTTCAGCGAGCTCTTGTGTGGCTGCACTGTTTTAATGCATAATAAATGCATTAGGCCTACATGCATTACATGCATCTAATGTGCATGCTGACGAACACTTAAACGCATTGTCAGCCTTTATTACCACCTGTCCCGTTAATGCCCTGCAAAGATAGCGATCCTGTGATAATTGCTCTCAGATGCATCTGTCAGTGTCCTCCACAGGACGCATACTAAGCAGTGGAAGGTTCTAACGGTAGAAGGAGGGAAGAGCGTGGAAACACTGACTTCTCTGATGCTCAGGGTGAATTGTGCCTCTGTGGCGGAAAAGAGGCGGAGAAATCAAACACTCATTATGTATGCGGCTATGCGCCGTGCTTTGATGTTCCCAAAAGATACCCTGAGCGCCCTGTGAACTTCTCACCCGCCCAACAAAAAACCTCAAATCTCTAAAAGAAACACTCTCGTCGTTTTTCACCGTTTGGCTAAACTCCCTCAAGCCAGCCGCGCTTTTTTGTTGGGGTTGGAGAGCGGAGCGTTTTGAAGTCAAACTGAGCGTTTCACAAACCCTCCTATGCTCCTAGATGCCGTGTTAAGATCCCAGCTGGACCAGAGTTAATAAGGGGCCCATATTTAGCCTAGTTTGGGTGTTTCTTGGTTGTTTGGGTTGGTCCTAGGTTGCTCCATCTGGGACCCTCCAGTACCTTCCCCTGTCATTACAGTGGAATGTGTCCTGCAGAGAGCAAAATACCAGGCCTTAATATGCCTCATAACTCCTGACTTAAAGAGACCACCAGGAGCATAGTGGAACCATAGAGAATAGAATGTTCTATAATGGAACCATGGGGAGTAAAATGTTCTATAGTGGAACCATAACGAATAGAATGTTCTATATTTATGTGTGGAACACACACAGATAATATAGGGTGTGTTCGTAAATTTGCTCTGAGAGCGCCGGAGCACACAATGGGTTCAAAGTCATAGAGCGACCAAGTGATTGGACAAGAGGCATTCCATGAGTGCTGATCAGATTCCCAGAGCGTATTTACGAATGCACCCATAGAGTAAATGGTGGTGACAGGATGGCATGGAGACAACCTAGAGGTCTTAAAGAGTTACGAATAATATCAGATCATTTTGGACAGTTTTTCTCCTGCTGATCTTGAATAAATTCCTCTGAAATGGTTCTGATGGAATTTCACTGAGGATGATACATGATCGAACAGAGCACAACAGGATTGTATGTAAACTCTGGGTTCATAAATGGTTACATTCCAAATCTTGAGGTGACTTCAATTTTGTGTCATTAACTTATTAGCAGTCAGAATCCGGTCACGGTGTAATTTGGATGATTTTCTAGCAACAGATCAACAGTGAATCGCTGGCCCCAAAAATGACAAGTTGGAATCTCGGCAAACAGTTAAGGGCTCTGCACACAGCGTGCGATTTCTGTTGCGCGTCAACATTCCATTTTGAAGTTTGAATGGAAGTCTATGAGAACATCGCATTTCAACACACACGGCCCCGATTTTAATCGCACGGCGAAAATTCGATTCCATTCATTTTGAATGGGACAAAGCACACGGCGTGCGAGTTTTGTCGCACTGTCAAATTTGTGCTTTTTCCCATTCAAAATGAATGGAATCGAATTTTCGCCGTGCGATTAAAATCGGGGCCGTGTGTGTTGAAATGCGATGTTCTCATAGACTTCCATTCAAACTTCAAAATGGAATGTTGACGCGCAACAGAAATCGCACGCTGTGTGCAGAGCCCTTTAGACCATTCTGATGTTCCCGCCTGGCGATGTCATTAATATCATTACCCAAAATGTCTGTTTTAATTAGCGAGGAGCTGCCTTTGATCTGTACCATGCCTCGGGATGGGTATAATAACGTGTCTGTGTTGCTGAGAGGAAACTGTTGTTGCTCGGGTCATGACTCACCATGGCGCAGTAGGTGGACCAAGCATAGTACCAGGCAAAAGTTTGGACACACTTTTCCCATTCAATTGAATGGGGAAAGTGTGTCCAAACTTTTGACAGGTACTGTAGGTGCAGCGGAGGTGATTTGCAATCACGCTCTCGTCTATGATGTAGCCCTACCTGAGACACAGATACTCAAGTGTCACCCCCCCCTCCTCCCTGGAACTTGAGGATGAACTCTCTAGTGGTAGACGCTTGGGTCTTCCATGTGGGAGACCTGGGTTTGAATCCCACCCGTCTCCCAGGCTGCTGTGTTCAGCAGTACGAGGCCTGGGTCAATGACGAATAAGGCTTCTAAAACGTTTTTTTTTTTGAAACTTTGTTCAAAATACATACTTTTTTTATGTGTATGAGTATGTGACAATGTGCTTAAACATGCCGCATTTGTTATATATATATATATATATATATATATATATATATTTTTTTTACTGTATTTCTAACTTAATTGCTCAAAAACTGTCAGGTGGCGCAACCAATTATTTGTAAAAGTATTTATATTTTTCTATTATTTATTTATTAAGTGAAATCTTTGTCATGTATCTATTATCTATATCTATCTATATCTATTAGACAAAATAAATAAATAATAATCATTGTTTTTGGGCTGCTTTTTCCTTCACTGATAGTGGCATCTAAAATGATTAAAATTAAAGACATTATAATCGTGAAATGTTTAAAAGTGTTAATATATATATTTAAGTAGACACAAATACACATTTTAGAGCATCTTGGAGCTTTAAATAACATTATTTATTCCATATAGTGGCATTAATTGCGGTTGCGCCAACTGACATACCGGTTGCACCACCTGACTTTTGCCACTGATTTCAAATTAAACAGGCTTCTACTTGGACACCTGCATTAGCTTTGACCTATGCTAGCAATATCATACAAATCATTTTAAAACAGAATAGTAGTTTTATGATAAAATAACATTTTCCTAGTTTTACATTGGTTGTACCACCTGACATGGAAAATATACCCTCCTACCTCTGAGGTGAAACTATCTATTTTTATCAATATTTGAGAGCGCTCTACACATCTTTTCACTCAGCCACAGATGTCAGACAGGGTCCTCTGGATGATGAAACATTTGGCTGATGCAATAGTCTCTTGATTTCAAAATAAAAGTCCCATGTTTACGGTTGTGCCACCCTGACATTTGAGGACATTTTTTTACGGGACAAAAGTTCCTCAATTATCTCAATAGCTTTAAAACTATTGTTATTTGTAAATGTGTGTTTATTTGAAAGGTTTCAAACATAAAATCATGCCACAGTATTTCATATTGAATATATTATTATTAAAATACCACTTTTAACAGTGTTCTTAATCTGTTCCTTTGTTGAGACGGTTGCGCCACCTGACATTTTGGGGGTTTGAGATGCTAAAACACAAAGTAATCCATATTATTAGAATGTACTGACATAACATTCAAACTAACCATGTTGTATAGAATAAAATCATATATGACTTGAATTGATTTTTCTATTTTTAAATGGAAATAATATACATGACACAAAAATATGCACGTCACGTCATTGACCCGCCTGTTTCCCATCCTCAGTCCTTCTATTTGGAAAAAGAGACAAAGTGGGTCTCTTTGTAAACATTGTCAAAGTAACATTGCTCATTCTATAAGTTCTGCACATTGGACCCCTTTAAACCCCAAACAAAACATGACAAAACCTGTTGAAGTGGTGGATATCCGAAACAGCAGACACGCTCGTATGGCCACTCTGTCTTCACCTCCTGCTGTAGGCTGCAACATGTATGTAGAAGAGATTAGTCATGTTGAGTTCTGAACCTACAGAGTGGAGCACGTTAGGGTGGAGCTGAGGTGGTGTTGATCCTCCAGGGCTGCGTCGTAGCGGGGGAGGGGGGGGGGTCTGTGGTCCAAAACGGGCACCATGTTAGATTAAAAGCTCCTGTGATGATCCCTGTGTCCTTCACCACGGGGCAGGACAGGACACTGTTACTGGGTCGACTGCACGTCCGATGGTATCTGAAGTCCTTTCAAATACTTTGAGCGTTTGCTCGAGCCTATGGCGGGGGGGGGGGGGTTTAGCACTTTTGGGGCCGTTCTATTGGTTCAATTGCGCCAGGCACACGCAGTCAAGCACAGATCCGTAATCTAAAATGATTTCAAATGCTATTGGAACCCGGGTCCGGACGACTGTACTGGCTCGTGGCATGATCAGAACACGTCTAATTTAATTAATTTTTTAATTTAATAATTTAATAATTAATAATTAATTTTGCCATTTAGCAGACGCTTTTATCCAAAGCGACTTACAATTACGAATTACAGGGACATTCCCCCTGGAGTAACTGAGGGCTAAGTACCTTCCTCAAGGGCACACTAGTAGTGGTGTGGTTTCAGGCGGATTTGAACTCACAACCTTCCGATCACAAGTCCAACTCACTATCCACTAGACCACCATTACGTCTGCCTTTTGTTGACAACATGACACCTTCACAACAAGTTGTTTGGTGCTTGTACTCTGCACTGCCAAAAGTTTAATCTAATCTAATGTTAACAGCAACACATTGCATTAATAATGAACACTGCTTCCCATTACTGCTGCTGCTACTTCTTCTTCTTCTTCTTCTTCTTCTTCTTTAGTTGGAACTACAGCAGCAGAGGCTGCCTCCTGTGCGTGGAGCACCGCCAGTAGAGACGTGTCATGTTTGAGCCTACTCCTCCATGGGGTGAACAAGGGTGGAGTGGGGTGGGGGGGCATCTGTGAGAGGAGCCACAGGCCCCATCTGGACCCTGCTGTAGTTAATGGGTGGCTAACTCATAACACTTTATCATGACACAGAGTACTTAAGTGGTTTATAGAGAAGCTGTGCAAACAGATGACCCCCCCCGCGCACAACACCGCCGCTGGCATGGCTCCAGTCAGCTGAGCGGGGTTGGCAGTTGGCACCCAAAGCCATGTGAACCAACCCCCTCGTCCGCTAGCCGCTACATACGGCGCTGGAGCTACCCGGCCCGTCGGGGGGTTTTATGGGATACTGAATGGGGCCCAGTGAGTGACGTGTCTTTTAATTCGTGCCCATGTCTGGATAACAAGAGACTTAGAAAGCTTTCCCCCCGGTGTTTGATGTGGGTCTCAGGATGGTGTTTGGGGTTAAAGTTATAACAGTGTCGTCGTCTGAGAAGCTTCAAACCGTAGCTTGGTGTTCCTCTTCCATAAACAGAGGAAGCTCGCGAATGTAAACTGGTCGTGGAAAAAAAGAGGGATGAGGGCCCTTTTTTTTTTTTTTTGCTTTTACGATATCTCCTCCTCCTCTCCCCTGACTAAGGTTAGTTTGAGTAACCGTTTTGTCTACCGCTTGTTTCTAGAACTTTCTCCTGCACGGTCGGGGGGAGTTCAAAGACACAGACGAGGTTTATTATTGAAGGAGATTCTTTACCAGCGCTCTCAGAGCCGTGTGTTTGTGGAAAACCCTGGGTGTGTTCCTCAATCTGTTGGCCCCGGTCGTCCCACCCTGTCTCCCATGACGACAGAACACAGCCTTTCTAGAAGCAGCTTTGGATTTGGGTTCAATATGATGTATTTTGGTGTCTTTGGAACAACTAGTGGTGGTGTTTTGTTTTTTTATACCGGTTCTCGTTTTTACATGTTTCTATGTTTCGATATTGATTGATCAGTGATCAATGACTGGTTTGAATGCAAGGGCTAGTCCTTCCTGCTGCAGGCTGTATGTGTTTGGAACTTTGGAGCAGAACTTTTTTCCGGAAACAAATCTGAACTCAGGTGGAGTTAGTTAATGACAGTAGTGCTGGTCTTCCTGGTCCAGGATGAGAGAGTTCTGGTGGTGCAGGAGCGGGTCATCATTTTAGATCTGGGTTTGGCTCGGTCTGGTACATCCAAGTGTGACTCAGAGGAGGCTGGTGGAGGCAGAAGTCGGAGGACGGGCTCATTGGTATTCTGGTACCATTCCTCATTCAATTCCATGCATGACAATGAGGCTGTCCTCTGATTTCTGCCTCTGGTATGTAACTTGCATGCTTATTTCGTTTTCCGTCTTTGATGCTGTATTTATGTTGTTGTTTACGATGTCATGTCTCCTGTCCTCCAAACAATGAACACTAGTGCAATAGGTTGCTTAGTCTCCTCGAAGCACAAGCAGTGCAGTTATTCTGTTATTATAAACTCTTGTGTTTCAGTTCTTACACTTTGAATATTGACCCCAAGTATCAATACTCAAACCATGACTGTTTTGAATACTGGTTATCAATCGCTGCCGGGCATAGCGGGTTCGAACTGGACTTTCTTTGCTCACAGCAGTCGTTTCCATCTGCAGGAAGAACTGCAAGCTCAGGTTTGGGGTTTGTTAAGACAGGATCGTTGTGGTTCAAGCCTCAATAACATTCAAATAGTTCCTGCGCAGTTCACTACAGGACGCCGGCCAAATGCAACTGGATAGGAACCAACGGTTTACCCACACTCACCATAAACATGGCTGGGCTCTCTTTCCATGAGACCGTTCAACGATGAACTCTGGTAAACCTAACTTGTATCGGAGGGTGACACTAAGCTAGTTACTAGCTAGTTATTAAACCTGGTTACATCTCTTCAGGTTATATCTTAACTGCTCCTCCTGAGACATCTTCTGACCCTCACCACTACGTCTCCTAAAGACACCCGCTTTCCCCTCTACTGTGTCCCTAAGAACTTCTATTGCCCCCCTTGTACTGTTTCTCAGTTTCTCCAGTAATATAAAAAAAATAGTAGAATAGTAGTAGGTTTTTCCTTCTATCAGTGGCCCCGGGCCCGAGCTGGATTACTCTTCCTGCAACGAATGGTGGACTGCTGATTCACATGCTTAGTATTCAAATGTATTGATTGTAAGTCACTTTGGAATAAGGCGTCTGCTAAATGTCAAAAATGTAAATGTAAATGTAAATGTAAATGTAAATGTAGTTAGTTTCATCCCAGGGTAACCCCAGCTTCATAAGTCCTGTACATTAGGCCTATGTTTATTACGTTGTATAAATGGGTCAGATATGCAATAGTAATGCAGGTAAAGATTTTGTGGCGTTTTACTGTTTTCTCTTAACAGGTTTGAATGTGTTCTTAACGTCAGAAGTCATCTCTACAGAGAGACTGAGGCTGGAGGCCTGTTCAGAGCTGCTCTCCCTCTGTCTGTCTCTCTCTCTCACTCCCTCTGTCTTTCTGCCTCTCTCCCTCTCTCTCTCTCTCTCTCTCTCTCTCTCTCTGTTTATCTATTTCTCTGTTTCTCTCTCTCTCTCTCTCTCTCTCTCTCTCTCTCTCTCTCTCTCTCTCTCTCTCTCTCTCTCTTTGTTTCTCTCTCTCTCTCTCTCTCTGAAATGTCATGGCCTGTATGTGAAGCACGGAGCTCCGGGAGAGGATAGTCTCCTAGGAATGTCCGGGACATTGAATAAATATCTCAGCCATATTTTCTTTAGTCTGTCTTTGTTCCATTCATGGTGCCATTATCTCATGTAGACTTTTTGGGGGGATATTTGTCCCCAGAACCAACAAATACCAGCAACATTCCACAAGCTGTTTAATGGCAGTTGACAGTGTAGTGTGAAATTTAGTGGTTTAGTGATACAAATGTCCAAGGCAAAACAAGTGCTGGGCCTAGGCCTATATATATATGTGTGTGTTTGTGTGTGTGTGAGAAAGAGAGAGAGCTTTTATAGCCACTGACTTTGCTGTGTGAAATCTAGGCCTACTTTTAGCGCGGCTGAATGATGAAGGGGGTGCATAGATTAATTATGACCCTTTTGAAATTGATTTCGCTGCTTAGGCTGATGGGGCTTTGTGTGCTATGTATAGCCTCGGCCCAGGCTGGAGCTGCGTCTCTGACAGGCCCATGATGACCGGCCTCCGGGCGCAAGCACAGAGACACGGACCTGCAGTCCTCTACAGAGACATGGACCTGCAGTCCTCTACAGAGACACAGACCTACAGTCCTCTACAGAGACACAGACCTACAGTCCTCTACAGAGACACGAACCTACAGTCCTCTACAGAGACACAGACCTACAGTCCTCTACAGAGACACGAACCTACAGTCCTCTACAGAGACACGGACCTACAGTCCTCTACAGAGACACAGACCTACAGTCCTCTACAGAGACACGAACCTACAGTCCTCTACAGAGACATGGACCTACAGTCCTCTACAGAGACACGGACCTACAGTCCTCTACAGAGACACAGACCTACAGTCCTCTACAGAGACACAGACCTACAGTCCTCTACAGAGACACGAACCTACAGTCCTCTACAGAGACACGGACCTACAGTCCTCTACAGAGACACAGACCTACAGTCCTCTACAGAGACACGAACCTACAGTCCTCTACAGAGACACGGACCTACGGTCCTCTACAGAGACATGGACCTACAGTCCTCTACAGAGACACGGACCTACAGTCCTCTACAGAGACATGGACCTACAGTCCTCTACAGAGACATGGACCTGCAGTCCTCTACAGAGACATGGAGACATGGAGCTGCAGTCCTCTAGAGAGAAGAGAGACCGTTCCTTTGAAACAGGACTGCAGTATCATCTATATCTAGGCTACATCTATGCTCACCAACCGTACAGCGTATGTGCGTGTGGACATCAGGGGAGGAGGCTGGTGGAGGCAGCAATCGGAGGACGGCCTCTCTGATGAGGGATGAATGAGGGATGGTTTCAAACACGTGGCGGTTGACGTTGTCTTCTTGAGCCTCAAGGGCTTGGCATCTTTTCCTTTATTTCTTTTCATTTTAAAGGTTATTTGTTTCTGAGTGGGGGCAGTCCTACTCGTATGTTTCATTTTATTGGATAGAGATAGAAGGTGAAGATAGACAGGAGAGTAAGGAGGAGAGGGCATGTCAGCAGGGCATGGGTGCATTCAAACCCATGCCGACATGGGCGTGTGTGTGCGCTGTAGGCCGCGGTGCTAGACCACTGGACCACCCCAGGGCACAGGGCTGGGCATCATGATGGGTGAAATAAAATTAAACAAAAATAAAATTAAACATTTCAAAGCATAGGCTATAAAAAATGTTTTGGATGTCTTCAGAACATTTTTCTTTTACAACTGCAGTTTACGGTAATTTATCGTGTTGTTGACTCATACAGTCAGCAGCTCCGGATAATGGAGTCCCGCACCTCTTCAGGGTGTGTTTGAGTGGCCGGTCTGTGCTTGTTGTATACAAATTAAAATGGAAGAGTGTGTGTTCATACTAGTGAGGGAATAGTGCACGCGCACGCGCGCATAGTTTTAAGCCTATGACGGTAGGACACGGGAAGTGTCCAAATCTATAACACACTTTCATCACACACACACACACACACACACACACACACACACACAGAGGAAAATCAACTTTCTGTTTGTCCAGCCATCGACTGATGACGTAAGAATGTATGATCTGATCTGTCCACTGCACCGTACTGCAAACCTGCCAGAAAGCTCTGTCTGCCTGTCTGTCTGCTTGCCTGCCTGACTGTCTGTCTGTCTGTCTGCCTGACTGTCTGTCTGTCTGTCTGCCTGTCTGTCTGTCTGTCTGTCTGCCTGCCTGTCTGCCTGACTGTCTGTCTGTCTGTCTGTCTGTCTGTCTGCCTGTCTGTCTGTCTGTCTGCCTGTCTGCCTGTCTGCCTGCCTGTCTGTCTGTCTGTCTGTCTGTCTCTTAAGAGAGAGAGAGACTCAATCTCCACCACTACCTGCTACTGGTTGAACATGTTGGACGCA
>NC_137675.1:9686634-9696634 GCF_963989245.1 Nansenia antarctica | reverse complement strand
TGTCTGTCTGTCTGTCCAGGCCTGTCTCTCTCTATCTGTCTCTCTCTCAGTCTCCAGGCCTGTCTCTCTCTCTATCTGTCTCTCTCAGTCTCTCTGTCTGTCCAGGCCTGTCTTGTCTCTCTGTCCAGGCCTGTCTGTCTGTACACGCAGAGAGAGAGGCTGTCCCTTATGATGTTGACATCTGGGTCCGCCGACACACCTCACAACAACACGGCTCCTCTGAGACTCTGAGACAAGTTGCTGTGTGTTGATGTCATCCCGTGTTCTATGGTTATGTCATTGGAGAACCCAGCGATAGTTCTGGCAAGCCGCCTCTTATTATTGGCTCGTCTGCTATTGGCTGTCGTCATGGACCACGCGTCACCGACTGGCACGGTGTAGCAGTCACTCTGTCTCTGACTCCTGGCTTCACCCTGAAGAGTAAATTAACGTCTCTCAGTCGGGGTGTCGAACTGTCAGACGATAGAAACCATGGAAACCAATCGGTGGAGCGATGACAGCGTTGACCAACAGGTTTTTTGGGATACTCCATTTCAGGGCTCTCCACAAAGAATGTAAGAGGGCTGTGAACTTGCCGGTGTTCTGACAATTTATGAACCCTAACCCCCAAGATCGTGGGGTCGCGCATGCGCAGAACGGCGAAGTGGCACGTCTCGATAGATAGCGCATATCGACACAACACTGGCGCCACTGTCAACGTTTTAAAGCAAACTAAACGATATATTTAGAGACAGAGCATTATATATTTAGATAGAGTATTATATACTTTTTGTGATCGCCAACGACATCGTTGTTAAAAGCCAACGCGAAAGTGAAAGCGGTATGATGTTCTTCAGCAATCCCGGGGAGAACCCTGTATTTGTTTTTCAACAAGTCTCTCACAATAGAGACACATCCACGTGTAATTGCACTTGGTGTCATTGGATCCAGGGGTGAATACATAAGCTGTCATATCTCTACAGTTTGGCAGCGTGTGATGGGTCATGCATGGGTCAGCACACAGGGTCACTGATTGGCTGTGACATCACTCCACTCAACTCATACAAGCCTCCTAACTGGAGAGCCGGCGTTGTGAAGGAGGTAGTCTCAGTACTCAACCAAATGACTTGTGACAAACGTCTCCATGACCTTTGAGAAAATGTACTTGTGGAAGTCAGGAGGGGTTTGAGAAAGGAGCTGTTTCATCGGACTGTCAAGTGCCTGATTGACACTTCTACCTCTGTGTGTGTGTGTGTGTGTGTGTGTGTGTGTGTGTGTGTGTGTGTGTGTGCATTTGTGTGTGCGTGTATGCAAGCGTGTGTGTAAGCGTGTGTGTGTCTGCATGTGTTTGTGTGTGTGTGTGTGTGTGTGTGTGTGCTTGTGTGTGTGTGTGTCAGAGTATGCAAGCGTGTGTGTGTCTGCATGTGTGTGTGTGTGTGCGTGTGTGTGTGTGTGTGTGTGTGTGTGCGCGTGTGTGTGTGTGTGTGTGTATGTGTCAGAGTATGCAAGCGTGTGTGTGTCTGTATGTGAGTGTCTGCATGTGTGTGTGTGCTTGTGTGTGTGTGTCTGCTGTTTCTCTCCATTCCAACAGTGGTAGCTGTTTAATTCGATCCGCGGGACACTCTTGCCAACCGCTTAAAGCTCCTGTCACGTCAGAAACGTCAGCTTGACATTTTCACGGTTTCCTCGTGAAAAAAAACGACCCGAACGGCCTTGTTTTTCTCTTCCGCTCCGATGGTGATAGAATCCTGGTGTCATTTCAGTTGAACCGTGGACAAAGCTCTGTCTATGAACAAACATAGATGATGTTGTTGTTATCATACAGGTTTTCCTCTGATTTGGTTATGGAAATGGGTTATTGATATGGAGAAAGGCTGCCGGGTGCAATGGAGAACTGGTTCCAGCTGTTTTTGAATGTCTTCCAATGGGGTTAGAGTGGCAGGCAGGGACCTATCCCCCCCCCCGCCCGCCTCAGTCCCAGGGTTTAATCTATCCCCCTTCCAAACCCAGAGTCAACAACACAGTGAGCTCATCAGAGACGGGCCAGGGGCGCTTCTGGCTCTGTCTCCTTTCCTCTGGAGGAGAGGAGGTGTCTCTCTCTCTCTCTCCCTTGCTCTCTTTCTGTTTCTCTCTCTCGTTCTCTCTCACTCTCTCTTTTTTTGTCTCTCTCTCTCTCTTTCTCCCCCCCTCTTTTTTTTTCTCTCTCTCTCTCTCTCTCCCCCTCCCCCTCCCTCTCTCTCTCCCCCTCTCTCTCTCTCCCCTCTCCCTCTGTCTCTCTCTCAACACAGTGAAAGGTCCATGTAGACATGTGCAGAGTTGAGCTGCTCCGTCTCTCTACGTGTCCAGAGTCCAGGTCTGGTCTGGTGCATCATGTGATTCTGTCTGAGCTCCACAACGTCCTGCCCTCCTTTACCCCCGACTAAATGACACCAGCTGGGCTGCTGGATCGGCGCCTCCCTCCTTCCCCTCCTCCCTCCCTCCTTCCCCTCCTCCCTCCATCCCTGTCCTCCGCCACTTCCCTAAGGAACAAAGGAGGGGAAACACTTCCTTAACACCTGTGCTCTGCACCCGTTGGCCAGGCTGTAGTGTAAACTCCCAGTGGCCTCCTGGCTGTGATGTGACATGTGATGATGCCACAGTGATGATGTCACAGTGATGATGTCACAGTGATGATATCACAGTGTTGATGTCACAGTGTTGATGTCACAGTGATGATGCCACAGTGATGATGTCACAGTGATGATGTCACAATAGTGTCCCCAGCTAGGCACGCAGGCAGCCACAGACAGCAGCATACTACGGCGACATGTTTCAACACAGTGGCCTTCTGGGAAATGTCACTCATCTGAGGACGGAGGACGTTTCTAGATGTTTCTAGAGATAGCCATCGTTAAAGTGGACAAGAACGGGGAATGGTCTCAAACACAGGTGTTCCCATTCCACTCCATGCATTGAACAATGAACCTGTCCTCTTTCTACCTCCACCAGCCTCACTCGGTCTCAGTGCTGTATTTGAACTAGCAAGCATTTTCATGTAAAAACATCTCAAAACAGGCAAGTCAGAGGGAGTTTCCTCGATGCAACCCGTTGGAAGCTTCCGGATGTGCTGTCTGTGTCATGTCTACCAGGGCATAACAATTAACGTTTTGTTCTACCTGCCAAGAAGGTGTCTGGGAAAATCCACCAGCCACTCAGATTTTTTTTATCGTCCGCATTTCATTAAACTAATATTAAGGCGAATATCACCAAAAAAAAGACATTAGCATGACGACTTCTGACACATCGATAATTACTCCCCGAACCAACCTCCTGTAGGATTTAAGTTTCGCGCCTATCCCTGTCTAGATACCGCAAATGTCTTCCCCTTCTCATGCTGTCGCATGTAGATGAATTTGACTGTTTTAGGCTTTATTTTAGGTTGTAACCAGAGGCGTTGTTGTAAGGAAGCTCATAGTCTCTGGTTAGTTTGAAGGTCAAGCGTGAGTGAGAAGCACAGCAGCTCAGGTCCTCTGGGGGAGGCGGGACCAGCAGGAGGGTGGTGTTGAATCAACGGTGACCGTAACGGACCTATCGCTAAGCCACGCCCCCTTTGAAAACTCAGACAAACAAACAACGCTTCACTGACAGTTGATTGATTGATTGAAAAACTTTATTAGAAGATTTGCAGAAGTAGGTACATGAAGGTACATATTACATACAAGGTCAACTAACAGGATAAAAACCCAAGAAAGCCACTGGCTTATTTCAATTGGGGTCCTTGATTCTCAATTCATCGTTATGAATCGTCACAGTGACAGTGACTGACTGACCGATGGCGGGAGTTGGCAAATGTCTGATTTCTGATTTACCACTAGGGTTGGGTATCGTTTGGGTTTTATCCGGTACCGGTACCTAACCGATACTTTAAAAACGGTACCGGTACCGAAACGGTACTTAATTCGGTACTTTTGATTTTTAAAAATGACATAATATATATATATATATAATAATAACACGGTCGACAAACTTAAACAGCTTTTCACTTTTTTATTGCTGAGGCACAATATACGTATATTAGTTAAATATACACTCAAATTAAAATAAATGAAAATAAAACTCCTGCTGACTGAGGCACAATATACATATATATAATATTACAGTGAAATATACACTCAAATTAAAATAAATAAAAATAAAACTCCCACCTCAGCAATTCTTTTGCAAAAAGATCAGCATATTTGCCTTCTCTGGCAAAATACGACACCTCTCTTGACTTTTTTATTGTCATTTTGACTTTTGTTTTGTTTTGACATAATTGTCTAATGGCACAGATTTATAAACATTAAAGTAAACAAATATTGTTTGCTCGTCATCTAGGCCTATAACTGACTATAATACCACTGGCTTGTTTCGATTATAGTTTAGTTCTGTTTGATATTTCCGTGGATGTTATCGTAGCACTTACAAGAAGATATACCGATGATTGTCCGCGGAGAGCTGCGTATGCAAGACAACACTGAGAGCGAATCGAGTAATAAATGATCATTAGGCCATTTGGCTTCATTCATTTCAAGGACTGTCACGTCCAAGAGAGAGGGATGATTCAGATAAACACAGGTGAATTGCGACGGTGGTCACAAACGCGATTGTGTGTGTGTGTGTTCACCTTTCCTGAATCCTGACTACTGTCTGAAGTGTTTGGGGGTGCGTTCGTAAATACGCTCAGGAAATCCGACCAGCACTAGTGGAACGCCTCTTGTCCAATCAAATTACTCGGTCGCTTTATGACGTTGAGCCCAGTGTGCGCTCCGGCGCTCTCGGAGCGAATTTACGAACGCAGCCCTCGCTGTGTTGCAGCTGGAGCCACAGAAATGGCGTCATCCCCTGCTTTATCTAGCGCAGTAGACAGCCTGTAGGAGACAATTTTGTTGGAGCTTTTGTTGTGAGGTCTTCTCGGTGACCTCGTAGCTAGGCTAGCTAGCGAAATTCGATAATATGATGATACACAACTGCTCAGCTCACTACCACGACACGCACTGAGTGGAAATTTAACAGGCGATGTCACGTCACGAGTCACCAGTTGACTGTTGCATGACACCGGACACCAGGGGGCGAGATAGAAAAGTACCGAAATGAGGCACCGAAATCTCCTTTGCAATTCGGTTCGGTACTATACCGAATGTAAAGTAACCGGTACCTACCGGTACCGATTTTCGGTACCCAACCCTATTTACCACAGCAGGTAATAGACATGTTTTTGTTTTAAAGATGACAAGAATATTTTGTCTAGAAGCTTAAGTTTTCACATTCAGATTTGAATTGTTTGTTGTTTGAGTCTTGTTTGAGAGTTGTTTGTCCCGAGTTTTCTGCCTGTAGTGACTTTTGATGTGATATGATTGGACAATTTCTATTTTGAGGCGTAGCTTAGCGATAGGTCCATTGTGGATCGCACCAGTTTCCTTTATTAAATTGAAGCATAGGCCTAATTCGTGAACATTTGTTGGCTATCCGCCAAAGTGGCTGGTCGGGTTTACAGATTTACTCGCCAGTGACAAAATCTACCCTCATTTGGCGGGTGGCAGGGGTGTTCATGGCTGTGTTTGGAATAGCATACTAGCATACTACTCATACTAGATATGACGTAGATTTTGAGTATGTAGTGCGTTCACACTGTACAGTATGCGAGAAATTTAGTATGCGAGCAATATTTTCGGGATAATTACGACTGTACACTACTCGGGTACTGTTTCCCAAAATGCATTTCGCGTGCAGGGTTGCCAGATGGGGTGGGTTACCACCACCGAACGGGCTACTTGATTTTGAGGTTATAGAAAGTTTAGGCTGTAAATTATCAATCCCATCTGGCAACCTGTGCGCTTTCAGCCTCGTCAAACTGCGTCATACAAACCTGTCATACAGCTGTTGTTTACATTGTCCGATAGCCTGGGGACCGAAAGCTTGCAATAAACATAGTTTTTTGCACAGATTAGTCTGATCACGGATAAGCGGTGGTATTTTCACTATACTGGGAATTAACATGGTGAAATGCATTCTTAGACAAGGCTACGTCGTCATGATTACAAATATCCCACTTTAAATGCATGAAATCCAAGTTTATTTGTGTCTTACACACATGTTCACCTAGTATTTGACTGCTTGTAGCCCAATCACGAATGATCCCAGTATTGTAGCTTCAGACGGACAAGTTGGTTGTAGTGCTTGCCCACGATATGTTATTGCTCATATATATTTATTTTAATCATGTTATTTTACCAACTGTTAAGACAACAATATAGTAAGCTAGTTACTTGAGCTAGCTAAAGATATTGGCCCCCCAAATCATTTTACAACGTGTTGTAATTATGTTACGATATTTCTGTCGAACTCCGTAAGTGAAGGTAAGCAATGTAGGGTGCGTTCGTAAAATCGCTCTGAGAGCGCCGGAGCGCACACTGGGTGCAACGTCATAAAGGGACCAGGTAATTTGATTGGACAAGAGGCATTTCATGAGTGCTGATCAGATTTCCAGGGCGAATTTACGAACTCAGCTAGCGAACAGAAGACGCAAAAAATCATCAGATCAGATATATAAACGGGTTATTTTGGTAAACTGGACACATTTTGGGAATATATGTGGTTACTTTCTCGCCTGAAAACATTAAAACGTCATAAAATGACATGTTAACACTTGTAAAGCCAAAATGACATCTTTAAGCCAATGGAGGTTTAAAATGGAGGTTTAAAATGGAGGTTTAAATTCCCCGCTCCCAGCGAAATGCATTCTGGGAGGCAGTATGCATACTGTGTAACGGTCGGCTGGTTTTCGCATACTTATTATGAATTTAGTAGGCAGTATGCAGTATATATACTCATTGAGTATGCTAGTATGCAGTATGCTAGTATACCATTCCGAACACAGCCCATCTTTTGCCGTGATGTTTGCCTTTAACAGCTGGATGTTCTCTAAGATAACTTCTTGGTAGGGTTTCAACGATGTAGGCCTAGACAAAACACCACATTGCGATGAGTGCTAGATATTGGGATCACGAAATGGCTTGTGATCTATCGAACTCTTCAGTGAACACTTGATCTTTCCACTTGACATGAGATCTCAGGAATTGTATGAGTCAAGTGTATGAGTCAAGTGTATGAGTCAAGTGTATGAGTCAAGTGCATCTCAAGGGCATTTTGGGGTTTTATTTAGTGAGTGTCAAAGAAAAGCCAATATCGCAGCGATAGTGATATGGATATTGATAGTGATATGGATATTGCGATGTCGATAGTTACACGATATATTGTGCAGCCCTTCTCCTTGACTGACTTGACTCGATCCTTATAGCAAGAGGCCTCCTTCTGACTCTCAGATGTCCTCTCACACATAACCCTGAGATCTCAAGTCTCCATCCTCTTCTCTGAAGTGGGTTGGTGTCATCATGGGCTGTTGCACCAATCCCATGTTTTTTAGATGTGTCAGAGAGAGCTCTGACCTTCAGGGTTAGGGAGTCACAGGGTCTCCAGAGACTCCTTCAACCTCCTCAAGAAACATGAGACAGTCATCATCATGCCTTGTAAAGTTGACAGGCTTATAAAACTTGATACAGAGTTACAGACACGTCTTTTCATTGTGCAGAGTGTGTGTGTGTGTGTGTGTGTGTGTGTGTGTGTGCGCCCTGCGGTTGAAGATCCAAGGATGAAACGTGAGGAGAGGCAGGACGGACAGTAAAATGGAACCAAACCATGACACAGCCTTTGAGTCTGCCTGCCCCCTCCTGATGCTGCACTTATACATCCATAGCAGTTTGTTTGATCTGAGCCAGCTGTGTGTGTGTGTGTGTGTGTGTGTGTGTGTGTGTGTGTGTGTCTGTCTGTCTGTCTGTCTGTCTGTGTCTGTGTCTCTGTGTATTCACTGTACACCTGTTCTCTTCTCTGTCGTTATCAACACTTTCATTGCTTTTTACTTAAGTTTTAAGGTTCTATCTAAACAGGTAGTGTTGTTTTCCAGGGCGTCCTATCGGCTGAGCAGCAGCACACAGTACCGCATCAATAACCAATGAAGCTGTGGTCATATGAGACACCCTGTCTGTAGTGAAGTACAGGACACCAGGTTCCTCATGTTGCTGTGTGTGTGTGTGTGTGTGTGTGTGTGTGTGTGTGTGTGTGTGTGTGTGTGTGTGTTCGCGTGTTCGCGCGCGCAGTGCCTAGGGTTCTGAATGAGGCCACACACACTCCAGTAGGAACATATACCCTCGCTATATTCAGAGTAGTCCCAGGAGAGGCCACATGCTGTGTGTGTGTGTGTGTGTGTGTGTGTGTGTGTGTGTGTAGGTAGGTAGATGACATGTGGAAACATCATTATGCCTTGAAGAAGAGACTCAGGGTGGAGACAGCTCACACCTGCCAGGTACGGTGTGTGTGTGTGTGTGTGTGTGTGTGTGTGTGTGTGTGTGTCTATCATAACTGCGTATGTGTGTATCTCACTGGCGCGAAGCTCTGTGTATATATCCTCTTGTCTGGGTGTCAGTAAAGCTATTTCTAACACATTTACATGTCTGTCTGATTAGCAGTTTGTGTGTGTGCGTGCCCACTTCTGTGTGTGTGTGTGTGTGTGTGTGTGTACGTGCCCGTTTCTGTGTGTGTGTGTCTGCAGTCTCCTACCGTGAGGCTGTAACAGTGTTGTTTGCCCGTGTCGTCTGGGCGTTTAGCAAAAGCCGCTCCCAACACGTTTCCATGTTACCAGTCAAGTCTGGACGTATCCAGGGGGAGCGTCGTCCATGTTCTCCCCCGTCTCGGGCTGTCTCTGTGAGGGTGGACGTGCGGGGGGGGGGGGGGGGGGTCCGGTGGGATTAGAGCACTACACACTGGGGTGCATAGAGATGATTGCGGGTAGGCGCTTTTCCGGAAAAGACCATGTGAGAAAGCGCCCAGCGATGAGAAGCCGCTCTGTTCTGCTGCTGCAGCGGCTCCCCTTGTTTACTCTCAGACACACGCACCTGCACACACACACATACACCCTTGTTGCTAGTCACACACACACACACACACACACACACACACACACACACGTGCACACACATGTCATTGCTAGTCAGACACACACACACACACACACACACACACACACCCTTGTTGCTAGTCACACACCCACACACACACACACACACACACACACACACACACGCACACACACACACACACACACAGCGTCATTGCTAGTCAGATACACACAGAGCCTTGTTGCTAGTCAGAGAGTTCGGTCAGCCGTTCTTGAATGACAACACCCACACAGGAGGCTCGTGTTCCTCTTGACCCCCGCATGACTGTTGCCCCTGGCAACGGCCCCCGGCCCCCAAAGCCTGCCATCAGGACGAGGCAACCCTGCGGAAAACCCTGGTGCATAAACCTCCCCTCTAGAACAGTCACATCTGTAATGTATCTCTCAACGTGGTTCCGTACCAACTCCTCATTCCGCTCCATGCATCGCCACGAGTCTGTCCTCGGATTTTCTGCCTCCAATTCTCTCGTTGAATGTCAAGGCAAGGCAAGGCGAGTTTATTTGTATAGCACATTTCATACAACAGGGGCAATTCAAAGTGCTTTACGTACAGTACAAAAAAATACAGCAAGAGGAGCTTAGTAAGAAAAATAAAATTGACAATGAATAAAAGCAAATATAATAAGTAAATAGATAAAACATTTAATGAGACAATAGTTAATGGATAAAATACATTGATAGAAGTGTTTGTGTTTAATCATAACTGCTGCAAACAGTAGGCTATCTGTGTGACATATCTACAGTATCTGTGTGACATATCTACACTATCTATGTGTGTCATATCTACACTATCTATGTGTGTCATATCTACACTATCTATTAGGGATGGACGGTTTTTCGGTTAAACCGAAAACCGGGGTTTATAAAAATAGAAACGTTTTTTTATCAAAACCATCTGAAACCGGATTTTTTTTTTTTTTTTTTTTTAGAAGAATGAAATAGAATAAGAATAAAACTGGAACATGTCCCATGTTTGTCGTGTGTGAAAAT
>NC_137675.1:9664134-9676634 GCF_963989245.1 Nansenia antarctica | reverse complement strand
CGTTGCCCCTATTTCAGATTCCTCACTAGCTGCATGTAAAAAACATTTGTTTAATGACTGATCAGCTACTTGAGCGACACGCAATCGCTCGCCGGTTACAGCAGAGATAGGCTGTCAGCGGATGGTATGGTAGGACTCGGGAGGATGGTAACTCTACCACTTTCTCCCTGGGAGAAGCTGAAACAATCGGGTTCTCATCCCTTTCAGAAAAGGCTTGCATAATCACACTATCACAGAGAGAAACATCGCTATCCTCCTCTCTGCCTCGACTCGATTGTGCACGAGTTATAGCGCACACCGGAAACAACCGCTGTTTCGCATAGGCAGCCTACACATTAGGAGTCATCATCATGCCGGTGTCAAATCATATCATAATAAAATAAATACATAGCCTATATATTCGTCTTTTTTTAAAATAGAAGAATCAGAATGTGAACTTTAGCGAATTGTATTCAAATTGTGCTTAGAGGGAATTATTTTCACCGGACATTTATGTCCGACGAGTTTTCAATTTGTCGGACTTCAAAAAAAAATACCGGACAAAGTCCGGGAATTACCGGTTAACGGAAACCCTGGTGCGTAGGTGTGTGTGTGTAATTGAACAACTGTTTCCCCCTCCTCCCACCCATTCAGCCCAGAAAAGCGAGGGAGAGGTCGAAGGAGAAAGAGAGAGAGACAGAGAGAACTGCAGCAAAATTACTCAAGAGAGAGAGGGTCCCAGAGAGGAGGAGGGGGGGGGGGGGGGGGGGCACTGCAGCAGACCTACATGAATATGAATGAAGTCTAAGTGTGTGTCAGTTTGCACTGTGTTGACCTGGCTTTTAAAACACTGACGACACGGTCCCTTGTTGGAGGGAGCGGTGGAGGGAGGGAGGGGTGGAGGGAGGGAGGGGTGGAGGGAGGGAGGGAGGGAGGGGTGGAGGGAGGGAGGGAGGGAGGGGTGGAGGGAGGGCATTGTGACTGCCGATAGCCCCTGGTCCTAGCATAGATTTGTTTTTCTTATGATGACTGATGGACGGATGTATTTGTCGTAAGTCGCTTTGGATGAAAGGCGTTTGCTGAATGTAAGAAACATGTAAACACGTGGAAGAGAGGGGGGAGAGAAAAGAGAGGAGAAGAAAGGAAAGAGAGAAGAGGCTTAGCCCTCTGACGCGGTCCTGTCCGGGGGCGGGGGAGGGGGTGTGTGTGATGTCCTGTTGTTGTGAAATCAGTGACGTAAGGAAGATCACACACACATACACACACACACACACACACACACACACTAACCGGCTACCTGGCGGTTGGAGGAGAAGGAGGTAGGCGGGGGGGGTGTTCATGTAGTGGTTCTCTCCCTAAGCCTCTTGATCCTGTGAGCCCCCCCCCCCCCCCCCCCCCTACCTGCCCCCCTCCCCCCCCGCCCGGGGCTGTGGAGGTTGGCCTGACTCCAGCACAGTTGATCTGCAGGGCTGGGGAGGCTTTGATCAGCCTGTAGCTGTCTGAAGAAGACACACACACACACACACACACACACACACATCTGCACGCACATGCACACACACACACACACTTGCACAGACACATGCACGAACGCAAGCAGTCGCACACACACACACACACACACACACATACAGACACCTGCACGCACCTGCATACGCATACGCTCACACACATACAGGGACGCACACCTGGGTTTCCGTTAACCGGCAATTGCCGGTCTTTGTCCGGTAAAATTTGGTGAAGTCCGACAAATTGAAAAGTCGTCGGACATATTGTCCGGTGAAAATAATTCCCTTTGAATACAATTCGCTAAAGCTGGCTGGGTGCGTTCGTAAACACGCTCTGGAAATCCGATCAGCACTCGCGGAACGCCTCTCGTCCAATCGAACGACTCGGTCGCTCTGTGACATCGAAGCCAGCGTGCGCTCCGGCGCTCTCAGAGCGTGTTTACGAACGCACCCCTAGAAGTTTCCAGCCAGCTAGCTGAAGCTGCTACACACACCAGAGCCATGGCGACCGAACGGCAAGTTAAACAACATACTATAAAAGTGACATTGTTTTACTCATTACTCATACGTTTGTTGTCATTCGGCGGTGCTAATAGTCGCTTTCTTTTTTAATTTATTTAATTTATTTTATTTTAGCAGTTTCCCCGAAAGTTAAGTGTTTGTTTTTATATCACTATTTGCACTTCTGGTTAGATGCTAAACTGCATTTTGTTGTCTGGTACTTGTACTCTGCAATGACAATAAAGTTGAATCTCACCTAATCTAATCTAAAATAATCTAAAATAATCCCATCACTATTACTCCCTATTTTCATCAGTGTTTCAATCCTTGAATCTGTGATGGAAATCAAGCAAAGCCACTTCAAGTCTCCCCACCACTGACAGCGCTGGGTGTGCCTTTCCTTACACTCTCGGTTATTCCCTGTGGATTTAAAAAAACGGTGTTTTGGTTTCTATAATGTGGTCTATTCTCAGTGTTGACGAGCAACTCAGGGGGCTTTGAGATGGCTAACAGCTAATTAAAGGAGTAATTCCACTCAAAAGGGTAGAAGTAAGCTGACTGTCTGTCTGTCTGTCTGTCTGTCTATCTGTCTGTCTGTCTGCCTGTCTGTCTGTCTGTCTGTCTGTCTGTCTGTCTGTCTGTCTGTCTGTCTCTCTGTCAGTGTGCTGGACTACCTATGACTTCCATGGTACCTGGGAACGCGTTGTCGGAGAGAAACGCCCTCTGTACAAAGGACCTACTGACCAAAATCCCTGTTCCCCGTAGCCTACATGCTTGCACTGTTACTGTTCAATAAAATGTTATACATCTAGACATTGTGGTATTTCTTTATATACGTATCCCAGACTGCCTATCAATTGTTTCTCAATAAACAGTTATGTTCTTCCCATTGTCATACTCCCGAGCTAAACGAAATGCCTTCCCAACCAGCGAGACTTATAGAAATGACGTTGTTTTATTGATTTAAAAAAAAAAGGGTAAAACTGTAAAGAGAAAATAGAAAACTCACATTAATCCCAAACAATTTAACAAACTTCAGTTAACGTAATGTGGAGTCCGTTCATTGATCGATGCTGTCTGTTCAGTTCCCAGTGAGGCGCCCGTTCAGCGCTGGACCCGTTCAGCGCTGGATTTGACGCATGGCATAGCGCGCATGCGTCAAATCATGTTATATTATTATATATTATATAGCTCGCATCTAATCGTATCGGATGAGAAATAGACATTAAATGGCATATATAGGCCGCTACACAACAGTAATCACCGCGACAAACATTAGATTTGGAGGAAAAAAATATATGATTTTGGGAAAAATTTTTTTTATTATATTTTAATATGATGACCGGAATATATCACGTTTGTCCGGTAAATCGAATTCTTCCCGGACACGATGTCCGACGGCAAATTTTTCTAACGGAAACCCTGACGCACACGTACAAGCATACATAGACACATGCACGCACACCCACACACACACACACACATATCAGTCTGTAGCTAACACAGACACATGCACGCACACACACACACACACACACACACACACACACACACAGGCTCTGGGGCTGTTGATGAGGGCTGCCAGCGTAGGTTCATGGGAACTGGGATAGAACCCTGAAGAGACGTCCTTATCATGTGTGTGTGTGCGTCCGTGCGTCCGTGCGTGTCTCTTAGTGTCTGAGTGTGTGTGTGTGCAGGGTTACATGAAGGTTGTGTGAGGCCAGTAGCTCTCTCTCTCTCTCTCTCTCTCTCTCTCTCTCTCTCTCTCTCTCTCTCTCTCTCTCTGTCTCTCTGTCTGACCGCCACTTCCCCCCATGTTGACTGTGGCAGGGACCACTGGGGGTGAGGTGGTGGGGTATTTACACTACGCTATATTTACCACAGGGTCCAGCCCCCCTGTGGAATGCCTTACACACACACACACACACACACACACACACACATACACACACATATACACACACAGACACACACACACACACTCTGATATGTCTGACCCTGTTTGACCAACAAAGATAGTATCTGCTACTCATTTGGCGGTTCCGTCAAAGAAGCCCTACGACGTGATTTTGAATCCCACGGTAAAACCGTAAGCCGTGTTTCCATTTGGGGACGGTTTAACGGTGTCAAAAATTGGATACCGACCAACCCTAATGCACACACACACACACACACACACACACACACACACACACACACACACACACACACACACACACACACACACGTTTGATACCATTCCTCATTCCGTTCCCTGCATTACAATGAGCCCAGTCCTCCGGTTTGTCTGTGTGTTGTGATTGTGAGGCAGTACCCTCTCTGACCACCAGGGCCACCATGCTCAGGAAGGCACAGAGACATATTGTCCAGCATCATCTCACAACATCATCTCTTCTAGTGGCCCTTTCTGAAACATGAGCCCTGCTCCATCCCTGTGTTTTTAGGAAACAGATGGGTCTCCCTCCCTCCCCCCCGCCCCCCCCTCCCATGGTGGGTTGTTTGTGTTTGTGTACACTGTACAGAGTCACTGAGTGCATTTCCTGCCTAATGTACCTCCAGACGACCAATCAGACGGCTGCGGGGTGGTGATTCACACTGACCACGGACCACCGGTCTGTCTAAACGGGGGGGGGGGGGGTTGTTTATATGGACCACACACACACAGACACACACACACACACACACACACGCAGGGGGGCGTCAGATGGTCTCCACGGGGGTCCACTCTCTCTAAATGGGATGAGTGACGCCTCTGTCAGGGTTGTCATGACGCCTGTCAGCACCACACAGTCTCTGCCTGTCTGTCAGTCTGTCTCTGCCTGTCTGTCTGTCTCTCTGCCTGTCTGTCCGTCCCTCTGCCTATCTTTGTCTGTCTCTCTCTGTCAGTCTGTTTGTCTGTACCTCTGCCTGCCTGTCGGTCTGTCTGTCTGCCTCTGTCAGTCTGTCTGTCCCTCTGCCTGTTTGCCTGTCTTTCTGACCCTCTGCTGGTCTGTCTGCCTGTATGTCCCTCTGCCTGCCTGTCTGTCTGTCTTTCCCTCTGTCTATCTGTCTGTCTGTCCCTCTACCTGTCTGCCTGTCTTTCTGACCCTCTGCTTGTCTGCTTGTCCCTCTGCCTGTCTCTGTCTGTCTACCTGTTTGTCTGTCTCTGTCCCTCTGTTTGCCTGTCTGTCTGTCTGTCTCCTGCTGCTTAGTTTAACACCATGGAACAACTTCACACCAGGAAGAATTAGTCTGTCCGCCCCCCCCCCCCCTCTCATATTCATGCTGCGGGCCCTTTGAGAAGCCTGCCTATCTATCGTTATCTCTCTGCCGTGTCTTGTGAGTTCCTGTGGCCGGTGACAGTGACAGTCAAGGCAGGATCAGAGGCAGGTCAGCCTGTCAGCTTGGTGGTGGAGGAGGAGGAGGAGGAGGAGGAGGAGGAGGCCTCAGCTGTGCTGGGTGTGTGTGAGGGTATAACCAGGCTACCCCCCCCCCCCCCCCCCCCCCCCAGGCCCCCGGGGATGGTTTAGTCAACCCACCATGTCTCTCTGGCTCCCCTGATGCCTGTCAAGACACACACGCACACACACACACACACACACACACACAAACACACACACACACAAACACACATCAATTGTGTTCCGAAAAGCATCTCCTGTCAAAACTGGCCTTAAATCTCTTCTCTTTCTCTCTTTCTCCCCCTCCCTCTCTCTCTCTCACGCTATCCCTCTCCCTCTCTCTCACGCTATCCCTCCCTGCCCTCCCTCCCTCTCTCTCTCACGCCATCCCCCTCTCTCCTCCCAGGACCCCAGCTACTGGCTACAGGTCCACCGGTTAGAGCACGGAGACGGGGGCATTCTGGACCTGGATGACGTGCTGTGTGACGTAGCTGACGACAAAGACAGGGTGAGTGGTGTGTGTGTGTGTGTGTGTGTTTGTTTGTGTGTGTGTGCATCTGCGCGCGTCACGCCACATGTATAAAGTATGAAATGATCCCGAGGGATGAGAACCAGAGAGACTCAACCGACCATTTGTAGGTTATTGGTTTCAACAGCGAGGGCAGAGAGAGTGTGTGTGTGTGTGTGTGTGTGTGTGTGTGTGTGTGTGTGTGTGTGTGTGTGTGTGTGTGTGTGTGTGTGTGTGTGTGTGTGTGTGTGTGTTCTGCCAGAAAGAGGCATCGTTCAGCGAATCCTCCCTTGTCTCCGCCAACCCCCCCCTGGCCACCTGCTGGTTTTTATTTTTAAATGGATCCCTTGTTTATTCAGGGGCGTCCCTATGAGAACACAGTCTCTTTTTTCCAGGGGCACCTTGGTTCCAAAATATAGACACATGGCTGCTATCAATGTATTAAAAGGACACCATACAGGTCACAGACAACTAGATAGATAGATAGATAGATAGATAGATATGTACTTTATTGATCCATGAGGGGAAATTCAGGAGTTACAGTAAGAACAGTCCAGTATGATTGAACATCCCCCAGCCTGACTCTGATCACCCAGATGGAGCCAGCCAGAGGAGTAGTAGTGTTATAGCGGCAGGCAGAACAGATCTCCAATAGCGCTCCTTAATGCAGCTACCAACTATAACAAGAGCCCTCTTGTGAGGGCCACTGAGGAATCCCTCATCAGGTTCCTAAAATGGCCCAATCACACCTAAGCAGCCAGTCTTGGTGTCCCCTGCGGGTCAGTCTGCGCCCGAGGAGCACAATGACAAAAGGTGGTTCTGCTCCGCTCACACGCGGAGACACGTGGGAACCCGACCAGGAGCCCCTCTTGAGACTGAATCTGATAAGTGCTAGGTTGGTATCAGCGAGATAGGATGTTAGCTAATTATTACCAGAGGATAAGGATACATGCGTATATTGTGGACAGGAGAACAGCAGGATTGGCTTTTCCAAGGCTGCGGAAACAAGGAATTGACTTCCTGTCTTTCCCTGTTGGTCTGTTGATATCACTGAAAGATGATAATGATGATGATTTTTTTATGATTAACACAGTTGGAATGTTTGTGTCCTTAGAAGGCCTAATGAAGCTGATATGGATGTGTGTGAAACATGTGTGTGTTGACCAGAGGTCTACTCCAGCATGCTCCAGAGGACAGGGCAGTCTTTCCCATTCATTACCTAGACTGCGGAGGCCCGCCATAGTCGAATTTGTCCCGCCATAGTTTCATAACGAACCGAAAATATGATTACAACAGTCATGATTGAGTCATGATTGAAAATATGATTACAACAGGTCCACTCACCACAGTCTCACAAAACCCTGTGGGAAACACTGCAGAGACCGTTTAGTATGTGTAAAGTCTCTTTAAAGGTTCACTCCGCTTCCATCTTCGGGCACTTGTTTTAAATAAGGAGACCAGTGTGGTCGACAGGTCGTCTGTGGTCGAGCAGAACGAAAACGCCAGAGAACACTCACACCAAAACAACACAGATTAGAAACATTTCCTTTCACATCACTGAAGTGTGTAGAAACTAGTGCTGTCAATCGATTTTTAATCAAGCTAATCACAATAATAGGCTGTGATTTAATCATGATTAATCATGATCGAGTTTAAAATACTAACTTGTTGAAAATATTAACGCCTTAATCATGATTAATCACAAGTTTAAAATACTAGTATTTACTTTTCTGAGGGAGATAAAAGAAAAACAAGTGTGGTGTTGGAATAAAGAAATGCATGACAAACTGGTTAGAGGAATCCGTTTTTTAAACTTTATTATAACATCTGACTTTGCCCACAATGTCCATAATGAATTGACAACCACATAAAGAACAGTTACAAACGTCTTCTAAAAAGTGAATGCTTGCCTGTCAAATGTTTGCAAAGTAACATGCTGATTAAGTGAATGCTGATTGTTACTTTCAATAAACATTATTGTAATATATAATATCAATATATAATACGCCATTTAGCTGACGCTTTTATCCAAAGCGACTTACATTGCAGTGAGCGCGTACATTTTCAGTATATATGGTCCCAACGGGAATCAAACCCACAACCTAAGCGTTGTTAGCTCCATGCTCTACCAACTGAGCCACGGAGGACCACATGACCATATTGTACACAGATAGTAGCAGGTTGTATTGCTCGTTTAAACAGCTGTTATTGTTATACACGTTAGCTTAGCACTATTAGCTATGGTTATCACACTGTCCATGAGCAACAGTCTTTTAAGCTATGAGTTGAGCATCACAACTGGTTTGTAACACCGGACCTTGTTGCAGGCAGATCTGTTCTGGACCTGACCACCGTAGTGGGTAGGACAGCTGGCTGTGTCTCAGAACACTGTCTGTCTTTTGAACCTAGCTCAGGGCCGGCTAGCTAGCTAGCTCTCTACTCCATTCATCAATTATTCACCAATTCCTTCCGTTAGTTCGGTGCCTCCGTTGTTATTGAAGCTAGTGACGCTGTCGCAGTCTAAAATATAGGATAGTATGAACCATATCAACCAACTCTCAACAAGCGTTAACGTGTTAACATTGACAGCCCTAGTTTTAATACATGTTAACAATGCGTGATGGTTAGGCAGTATTATGAATGAACAACAAGGTTAGGGTTAGGAAAGTGCTTAGGATAAGGGTAAGTTGTCCCAAAGTCAATTTGAACACATGTTCTTTCCCTGCCAGTTGTTGACGTGGGCTGATTTGAGTTTTCTGACTCCCCATACGTAAACATCTTCACAGGTACGTCTCTCTGACATTACTTTACATATAATATCGTACAAATGATGGCTGAGGTCAGATGGATGGAGGAATAGATCTAGGGCTGAGTGACAGTGCCCTCCAAGTCAAGGCGATCCAGGAAGTCCTCGATTTCATGACACCTTCTATTCCTCCCTCTACTAACAATTTGCTTCAAAGTATGAATGCTTTTGTCACGGACTCTAGATTGTACCATGATTCCTGCTGCTTTTTTGTTGAAATCAATCGCCAGAGAATTTTCTTTTTTGACAAAAAACAGATGATTGGCATATCGGTTGTAGAGCTCTTGT
Source organism: Nansenia antarctica (assembly GCF_963989245.1). Classification (NCBI taxonomy): domain Eukaryota; kingdom Metazoa; phylum Chordata; class Actinopteri; order Argentiniformes; family Microstomatidae; genus Nansenia; species Nansenia antarctica. The sequence goes on along the minus strand of NC_137675.1, from coordinate 9,667,664 downwards.
AATTCATGTGGGTCTTGTTCTTTTTCTGTCATTTCAAGCAAGTCCTGGAAGATCTGATCTGCTCTCTCAATTTGGCCAGCTATTGAATACAATGCTGCCAGGTCGATCTTGTAGAGTTGGGATTTTGGGTATAGTGTAGTTAACTCTTCATACAAGTTGACAGCTCTATTACTCAGACTTTCCGTCATTGCTGTTGGCCTCTCTTTCTGAAGAGAGTAAACCTTCCATTTGTAACTCTGCGCAAGGCGCTTCTTCAGTTGACGCAGATGTGGTTGACTCGCCTGAGCCTTAGTCGCTACCTCAATGGCTTTATCGAGAGAGACGTAATCTCTGAGAAACCAGAGAAACGCTCTAAATCCATTAATGTCCTCAATCGGCCGTTCTGTTATCTCCTCAGCAAGTTGACATGCCTTGTCCTTGTCCTCGTCAGCGAGGCTCCTCAGGTAAAACGTTGTGACGGTCATGTTTTGAGGATCGACCTCCCTAGCTCGCTTCAGTTGCTCGAGGATCTCGCGTTTCTGCTCAGGGGGAACCTGGTCCAAAACGAAATCGTTGCCTTTATAGCATGTGTACAATGTAATGGCGTAGCCGCGTTGAAGCACCACATTCTCAGGGTCGCCTCTCATAGCCATCCGGAAACAATCCAGCCCTTCCCAATTCTTCTCCAGGTTGAACTTCTTCAAGGTCCAGGCTTTTTCTCCACACACCTCTGGGTGCAGGTCACCTGGGGTGGGAGAGGGGGAGGGGTTGTCCCGCATCAGTCCCTCAGCCTTCTCCACGTATCTCTGGCTCTCTGCTAGCTGGCCTAAGTCATAGCGCACCCAGGCCAGGATCCCGTAGTGCACTATTAGCATTGCACCCATGTCCTCTGGGCTGCTCTGGTGAACGGCCTCATAGGCCTTCCTCAGGCAGCTGAAGGCGTCCGCCCGGCTGCCCAGCGCGTAGTGCAGGTAAGCCAGGAGGTTGTACAGGTGAGCCGACCAGTTACATTCACCACCCTCATGGTCAATCATTGATTCTCTCAGTCTCTCCAGTTTGGACCTGCTGTAATCCAGCTTCCAGGTGAAGTGGCATTCCAGACCTTCCAGCCTGGTTTTCAAAGTCTGATCCATGCTGGTTAAAAAAAAGAAATCAGAATCATGCATTAAGTAAACTAATTGTTGAAAAAAAGAAACAATTGTTCAGTACAATAAGATGCTGTAATATGTTTCTTTATCTGCCATTACACACATAATGTAAAGATTCTGCATATTCAGACCTTACATTCAGAATTCCCATTGTGTAAATTCGGTTGACATCTTCATTACAATAGATCCAATGCCACCAATTATATCATCATTTATGTTATGTATCAGAATTCTAACTGTACCTTTAGAGAGTTCTTCCCTTGTTGGGTGAGATTACAGGAGGTAATCTGTCTTGTTGTCTCTGTGTTGCTGCAGCAAAAGTGTGTTGCAGACCTCCCGTCCATTCTGATTTTATACTCTGTGGCTGAGTTTCGTTTCTCAGGAAACAGAAACCACACTCTCCAGCCAGCCATTAGACTGAGTTTCATTTCTAGCAAACAGAAACACCAGTGAAAGGTTTTAACACACACCAGTGAAAGGTTATAACACACTAGTGAAAGGTTTTAACACACACCAGTGAAAGGTTATAACACACTAGTGAAAGGTTATGCACTAGTGAAAGGTTATAACACACCAGTGAAAGGTTATAACACACCAGTGAAAGGTTTTAACACTAGTGAAAGGTTATAACACACCAGTGAAAGGTTTTAACACACTAGTGAAAGGTTATAACACACTAGTGAAAGGTTCTAACACTCCAGTGAAAGGTTATAACACACCAGTGAAAGGTTTTAACACACTAGTGGAAGGTTATAACACACCAGTGAAAGGTTTTAACACACTAGTGAAAGGTTATAACACACTAGTGAAAGGTTCTAACACTCCAGTGAAAGGTTATAACACACCAGTGAAAGGTTATAACACTCCAGTGAAAGGTTCTAACACTCCAGTGAAAGGTTGGAAACATTTGATCGTTAACACTAGAACAGCCGTGCCTTTTTACCTACTTTTTCAATGCTAAGCTGCTATTTACACACAACGACCACTAGTTGGCCGCTTGTAAATTAGCCTGCTTCCTACACAGAAAAACTGCAAAATAGCTTTATACTAGCTTATCCTGATGTGATTTTGAAAATGTAAGGATACTGGCTGGTAGAACGCACATATTTAGGAAAAGTCATGAAAGGAGGGTCCTGAAATTTGATAGAGTGCAAAGATATAACTATTTATTTTACTGACGGGTCAAATTACCTCATGGCTGATTAAGTGTTAAAGGTTGTTGTCTAAATGCTATCCGTGTCCTAGCCTTCCTAGCCTCCCGCTATAGCGAGGGAAAAACGCGACCGTAGAGTCGCGAAACATACCAACGACCAACGCAGATCTATACCTGCGCAGTGATTGGTCAGGAATGTATCCCCCACGTGGGTCTGCCGCCGGTAGTAAGTCAAGGGAGTGGCCTATATCTTTATACAATCTCCGGTCTGATGAACGACCCCCAGACCTGCTACCAGATACAGTTACAGTATCAGCCCCCAGACACTCTTCTCATTTCCTCTCTTCCTCTCCCCCCCCCCCCCCCCCCCCACTATTCAGAATATTAAACGAGTGTGACAGAAGCAGAGTTAATCCCCCTGATTGAGTGACGGAGGGCGGGGGGGGGTCGGAGGTCACATTCTCAGCTGGGGCGTTTCCCCTTGACCCCCAAGCCCCCAAGCTGATACAATAATCACCCTGTCTATGAGCAGGTAAACATAATCATGTGGGTATGAAGTGGAGTGGGGATTTGTGATGGGAATGTTATGCAATGCAACTTCCTGATACCGGATATAGGCCTGGTACAGTACTGTGTGTGTGTGTGTGTGTGTGTGTGTGTGGTAATGAAATTGTAAGCTGGCGAATCACAGTGAATGTTGCGACAGAAGTGTTGCTTCTAGCACGAGTGTGTGGGATATGCTTTTTTAATGTGTCTCAGGTGAGAGTTGAGTTGTGTGTGTGTGTGTGTGTGTCATGCGGTGCGCTGTAGAGACGTGTCCTGTGGTGTAGCTGTCAGGCCCCTCGGCCTCTGTCTGCTATCATCACACCATCTCTCTCTCTCTCTCTCTCTCTCTTTCTCTCTCTTCCTTCCTTCCGCTCCCCCCCCTCCAGGCGTATTCCTGAGGTGATCTGACAGTCGTGACGCCACTTTGTCACGGCCACTTAAGGATGTTCTCGTTTGACACAAATTATTTTTGTTTTGACTTTCTTTACGCTGATCCTCGAGAGACCGCACATGCATTTAAAGATTAACGTCCTTGAAATCCAGGTGCCTGGCTCATTCCCCAGAGAGAGAGAGAGAGAGAGAGAGAGAGAGAGAGAGAGAGAGAGTGTGTGTGTATGTGTGTGTGTGTGTGTGTGTGTGTGTGTGTGTGTGTGTGTGTGTGTGAGAGAGAGAGAAAAGCCGTTCACCTCATTTGTAGCCTTACT
>NC_137675.1:9654134-9659134 GCF_963989245.1 Nansenia antarctica | reverse complement strand
TCTATAGCTTTACACATATCTGGTATGGTCTCTATAGCTTTAAACATATCTGGTATGGTCTCTATAGCTTTAAACATATCTGGTATGGTCTCTATAGCTTTAAACATATCTGGTATGGTCTCTATAGCTTTAAACACATCTGGTATGGTCTCTATAGCTTTAAACACATCTGGTATGGTCTAGACTCTATAGCTTTAAACACATCTGGTATGGTCGAGACCACAAGCTTTAAACCATGTCTGGTATGGTCTAGACTATAGCTTTATCTGGTATGGTGTAGACTATAGCTTTATCTGGTACGGTGGACAGTTTGATCTGTGCTCTAAGCCATGTAGACAGACAGAGATGCTCTAGATGCCTGCGAGCGTTGTTCTGTATGTGGAGCTCTGCTGGCTGCGTCCTCTCACTGAAGGAGAGAGAGATGGGAGAGATGAAGGGGGGGGAGGGTGGTATGTGGAACTCCACCCATACACGGGAGAGTCCTCGTAGTGAAAGACAGCGGCTCCGTCACCGTACACACACCCTTGTTACTCCTAGTTACTATACACAGCTACGCTCACCACAACACTTTATTAGGAACACTTGAACACTATTCCACTGACAGAAGTGGAACCGAAACCCGTGGCCTTCTGCTGTTGTAGCCCGCCCGCCTCAAGGTTCGACGCGTTGTGCATTCTGAGTTGCTTTTCTGCTCACCACAATTGTACAGAGGTGGTTATCTGAGGTACCGTAGCTCGAACCAGTCTGGACTTTCTCCGTTGACCCTCCCTCATCAACAAGGCGTTTCCGTCCGCAGAACTGCCGCTCACTGGATGTTTTTGTTCTTTATTGTACCATTCTGAGTAAACTCTAGACAGACTGTTGTGCGTGAAAATCCCAGGAGATCAGCAAGTTTTAGAAATACTCAAACCAGCCCGTCTGGCACTAACAATCACGCCACGGTCCAAATCACTGATCACATTTGTCCCCTAATCTTATGGTTGATGTGAACATTTCCTGAAGCTGCTGGGCCATATCTGATTCTGCAGAATTTTATGCGTTGCGCTGCTGCCGTACGATTGGCTGATTAGACAATTTCATGAATGACAAAGTGTACAGGTGTTCCTAATGAGGTTTTAGGTGACTGTCACCATTCGCACAACCATCGCACAACCACCATACAACCATCGCACAACCACCACACAACCATCGCACAACCACCACACAATCACCACACAATCAACACACAACCATCACACAACCACCACAGAACCACACAGGTTCTGGGCCCTGGACAGTCTGGACGGATTGATGGCAGCTGCTGGACTGAAAAAATCAGGTGTAGTGCTGAGGCACAAATATGTACATTTCAAGCCTGCAAACTGCGACACTTTAAATGAATGTGCAATAACACTATGTGCAATATGACAACCCTAGTCGTCTATCTGTACAGTATAGTATAGTGGATAGTGTACATAGCCTTTATTTATGTAAACCAGCTCCTTCCCTTCTTGTGTTTTTTTTCCTTTTTTTTTCTTTCCTAACACCAGGGGAGCCACCCCTCCTAAATTTCGTTGTTTGGTACCTGTACTATAGCAATGACAAATAAAGACCATTCATTCATTCATTCAACCACCACACAACCATCACACAACAACCACACAACAACCACACAACCACCGCACAAACATCACACAGCCATTACACAACCACCGCACAACCACCACACAACCATCGCCCAGTCACACAGGAATATCCTTTCCGCTCCAACTTAAAGAGCGCACAACACAAGCGGCCTTCCGACACGTTGCCGTCGTCGGTTCAGCCAACCTTGACGGGAAAGGAGACGATCATATCCATTACGTTTAATGGCGTGGAACGACCACGTTAACCAGGATGTTAACATTCGGGCCACTTCATATTATTCGCACCCTGTCGCCTTCCCTGTCAAGGAAGAATACGACCGTCCTGTCATATCTTTGCCGTGTGCCTAGATAGTGAGGAGGGTGTCAGCGTTGGAGCGTTTCCTTGAAGATGAATCCAACTCGTGTCCTGAGAGCCGCTGGTTGGGCTCCCTAGACAGAGGGAGTAGTCGCACCGTGCTGATGAACACTAGCCTCTTGGGAGTCCCCCCGCGCGTCGCCCCGCGCCCCGCTGCTCATTGGCTAACGCTCTGCGACAGGGTCCCTCGTTGACCTGGGTTTCCATGGCGCTAGAAGTAGAGCATTGTAATCGGTCTAGATGATGTTAGGGTTAGACTCGCTATTAAAAAAAACATCAGCCCCTTTTTAGGTAACGCTCACACGCGCGCACACACACGCACGCACGCACGCATGGCTAATCATGACTCAGGTTAATATGACTCATGTTAATTGTTAACCTGCGTCATGGTTAGTCGTGTGTGTGTGTGTGTGTGTGTGTTCGTTCATGTGTGTGCGTTGTGTGTGTGCGCTGTGTGTGTGCGCTATGTGTGTGACTGACTGCGTGTGTGTGTGTGTGTCCTCAGTCTTTGATGTTCTCTATGGTGAGGCTGAAATGGGGTATTTGGCTCCTGTCCTGCTCAGTCAAGCTCAGAGACCAAAGCTCTCATTATAAGAGTAATGATACTGTAACCAGCCTTATAGGGTGTGTGTCTGTGTGTGTGTGTGTGTGTTCGTTCATGTGTGTGTGTGTGTGTGTGTGTGTGTGTGTGCGTGTGTGCGTTCGTTCATATGTATGTGTGTGTGCTCGTGTGTGTGTGTGTGTATGTGTGTGTGTGTGTGTGTGTGTGTGTGTGTGTGTATGTGTGCGCTCGTGTGTGTGTGTGTGTGTGTGCGGTCGGTGCGTGACGGCTGGCTCCATGATGTCACCCACCACCAGGGTGGTTCTGTGGTAAGCGGGTCTAGAACACCCGTGTCCAGCCAGGCTCAGAACAGCCCCCTGGCTGGGCGCCTGAACAACGCAGGGAGGAATTACCATGTCAATGTGCCGCTACTTGTCACAGCCATGAAGCTCTGGCTCCCAGAGTGAACCCATGCAGGCTCACGGCCCTGTGGGTTTATGGGGGGGGGGGGGGGGGCGTCGGAGAGGCTGGGGGGAGAACCAGATGATTCGGCCCATTTGGCTTTGGTCTTTAAGTGTCTCTCCCATTTGGTTGGCGGCATCTGTGGGGTATTTTATTTTTGGTATATTTTTTCTGGGAGGTGGGAGTGGTCTGTGGGAGAGGGGTTTTGGGGGGGGGGGTGGTATCTGAGGGGGTCAGGGTGGTGTCAGGGGTATATGGGGGTGAGGGTGAGGAGGGGGAGTGGGGGGGCTATCTGTCCTGGAGGTGTGAAATCAGGCAGCTCCAGACAGAGGTGTGATAAGACACCAGGAGTCAGGATTATACAGGCTCCGACAGATGCAGAAGGGGGTGTTAAATATGAATTAAGCTCCCCTCCCTCCCCCCTCCCTTGCTCCCTCTCTCTCTCCCTCCCTCCCTCCCCACTCCCCTCCCTGGCAAAGTCGGTTTATTTGTCCTGCTTTGGGACTTTTGGGAAATCAAGTAATAATAATAAAAGAAAAGGCTTCACATGTGGTCCAGGTGTGTTCCCTGAACCGGGTTGTGTTCTGCCAAGCCCAACCTGGCCTGTGGCGAGCCTGTGTGCTGAGCGGGTCAGTGGACCCGCCCTGACTGAGAGAGGCCCGCTGGGTCAGTCTACGAGGCCGGTTGTCCGTTTCCGATATCGTTAATTAATTGAGTTAAATCGTCTCTTAAGAAGACCTTTTTTTTAATTCGGCAGTTTCTTACTGACTCATGGTCGGTTTTCGCAGTGCCTCTCTAGTCAGGCAGCAGTTCAGAGGGACAACACTGCCCCCCTGTGGTACGGGGCTAGAAGTGCAGCGCGCCTCTTTGTTTCGACTTGCCGGCTTTGTTTTTAATACCCTCCTTCAGTTGGATAAATCATACCTGGGTGAGTGATTAGGCCTGTCACTCCTCCAGCCTGTCGGTGTTGTGTTGCCTTTCCACGCCATGTGTAGCCTACCGGGCCACGGCGCAGACAATCGCTATGCCCCCTGGGGTATTTTCACAATTCCGTGAAAGCCACCATTACGTTGCTGCTTGTATCATCTCCTCTCCTCCCTGACTGGGGCACGCCACAGCAGCAATTAGAGTGCGGTTGGCGGTTAATTCCTATAATCTGATAAGGTCGTCTGTCTTTTTAAACGTGATTGAACGTACCTCCAGTTGATGTGAAGTCTAGAATAACACGATCACTGTCATTGTTGGCAGCGTGAAGAGAGAGAGTCTGAGCGGGAGGGGATTGCCCGCCCCAGAGCTCCTGTGTGTTGATAGAGGGAGTCTGAGGTCTAGAGAGAGACCAGACCACAACTGCCCAGCAACAGCAGCAGCCCTCCACCCCCAGACATGCTGACACACAGCCCACAGCAGACAGCCCACGGCCCTGAGATCTCAGCTGAGAGGGAGGCTCTGATGTGGCTGACCCGGTGGTAGGTAAGGTCTGCCTGCTGGTTGTGACCTGGCTGCTCTCACTGACGCAGGCAGAAGCACACCTTCGTTTTTGGGTGGAGAGAGACCCATGTTTTCCACACCTGCTCAGTCTGTCCCATGGCTGAAGGGATCAAGTCTCCAGAATGTTCCGGGCTGGAATGTTTAGGACGAGAATGTTCGGGGCTGCAATGTTCGGGAATAGAATGTTCAGGGCTAGAATGTTCAGGGCTAGAATGGTCAGGGCTAGAATGGTCAGGGCTAGAATGGTCAGGGCTAGAATGGTCAGGGCTAGAATGGTCAGGGCTAGAATGGTCAGGGCTAGAATGGCCAGGGCTAGAATGGTCAGGGCTAGAATCTTCAGGACTAGAAGGATCAGGACTAGAATGCTCACTACTAGAAGGATCAGGGCTAGAATCTTCAGGACTAGAAGGATCAGGACTAGAATGCTCACTACTAGAAGGATCAGGACTAGAATGCTCACTACTAGAAGGATCAGGACTAACACTGTGAGAATGTTCAGAGCTAGAAACTTCGTTACTAGATTCTTTCT
>NC_137675.1:9646634-9651634 GCF_963989245.1 Nansenia antarctica | reverse complement strand
GCGGAGGGTGGAGGGACAGACTGACAGCTGTTTGATAGATCAGACAGAGGACCGGGGGGGGGGTGACTCACTACGGCGCTCTGGGGGTCCATCGGGGGGGGGGAGGGGTAGAGTAGAGCTAGGCCGTGTTCCGTACAGCCTCGCGCCGCGTGGCCGGTGGAAACACACCTCAGAGATGTGGAGTGTCCGTGCACCGTCGTCCAAGGGATAACGTTTTTGAGATTCAAATTTGGTTTAGTGGTGGAACGGGGCTAGTCAGGGCTGTTCACGTAACTCTCTCCCTTCCTCTCTCCCTCCCTCCCTCTCTCCCTCCCTCCCTCTCTCCCGTCCTCCCTGAGAGGTGCTAATGCATGGTGTTATAGCTAGAGAGATGGAGACACACACACACACACACACACACACATCCTATCGGTCTTATACAGTAAAACAGTGGTTGGGTTATTAGGGCTGTAGGGTGTGTGTGTGTGTGTGTGTGTGTGTGTGTGTGTGTGTGTGTGAGGTGCCCCACTGTTAAAACCATTAGCTGTAATCAGTGTATGCCAGTCTGCTTGGCGCTTGGCTCTCTAGCCTATCCGGAGGGAAGTGTGTGTGTGTGTGTGTGTGTGTGTGTGTGTGTGTGTGTGTGTCTGTATGTGGGTGTGTGTGTGTGTGTCCACATAGAGGAACGTGTCATAACCCCTAACATAAACAGATTATTGGACATCAGCCAAACACATTTGCCCACTGATTGTGTTACCAGACCCTGAACAGGAATCTCCAACAAGAGATGGACTCACACACACACACACATTGGGATCTGATCGATCTAGGCTACAAGAGTGTGTATTACCAGTATGTATTAGCCAGGGGAGGCTGGCGGAGGTACAAATCGGAGGACGGGTGTTTGATTCTGTTCCATGCGTCACAATGAGTCCCCTGGTGTTCTACCTCCACCAGCCTCCCCTGGTGTTCTCCCTCCACCAGCCTCCCCTGGTGTTCTACCTCCACCAGCCTCCCCTGGTGTTCTACCTCCCCCAGCCTCCCCTGGTGTTCTACCTCCCCCAGCCTCCCCTGGTGTTCTACCTCCCCCAGCCTCCCCTGGTGTTCTACCTCCACCAGCCTCCCCTGGTGTTCTACCTCCCCCAGCCTCCCCTGGTGTTCTACCTCCGCCAGCCTCCCCTGGTGTTCTACCTCCACCAGCCTCCCCTGGTGTTCTACCTCCCCCAGCCTCCCCTGGTGTTCTACCTCCCCCAGCCTCCCCTGGTGTTCTACCTCCCCCAGCCTCCCCTGGTGTTCTACCCCCCCCAGCCTCCCCTGGTGTTCTACCCCCCCCAGCCTCCCCTGGTGTTCTACCTCCCCCCAGCCTCCCCTGGTGTTCTACCTCCCCCAGCCTCCCCTGGTGTTCTACCTCCCCCCAGCCTCCCCTGGTGTTCTACCTCCCCCAGCCTCCCCTGGTGTTCTACCTCCCCCAGCCTCCCCTGGTGTTCTACCTCCCCCAGCCTCCCCCAGCCTCCCCTGGTGTTCTACCTCCCCCAGCCTCCCCCAGCCTCCCCTGGTGTTCTACCTCCCCCAGCCTCCCCTGGTGTTCTACCTCCCCCAGCCTCTCCCAGCCTCCCCTGGTGTTCTACCTCCCCCAGCCTCCCCTGGTGTTCTACCTCCCCCAGCCTCCCCTGGTGTTCTACCTCCCCCAGCCTCCCCCAGCCTCCCCTGGTGTTCTACCTCCCCCAGCCTCCCCTGGTGTTCTACCTCCCCCAGCCTCCCCCAGCCTCCCCTGGTGTTCTACCTCCCCCAGCCTCCCCTGGTGTTCTACCTCCCCCCAGCCTCCCCTGGTGTTCTACCTCCCCCAGCCTCCCCTGGTGTTCTACCTCCCCCAGCCTCCCCTGGTGTTCTACCTCCCCCAGCCTCCTCTGGTGTTCTACCTCCCCCAGCCTCCCCTGGTGTAACACTGAGGTGATGTACTAGAGATGTTGTTTACCACCCTCCTCCACCCCCGGGCTCTAGGAGTCCACACACTAACTCTCTCACCCCTGTGTGTGTGTGTGGGTGTGTGTGTGTGTGTGTGTGTGTGTGTGTGTGTGTGTGTGTGTGTGTGTGTGTGTGGGTGTGGGTGTGGGTGTGGGTGTGGGTGTGGGTGTGGGTGTGTGGGTGTGGGTGTGTGGGTGTGTGTCCCTCCCCCCCCCCACGTCAGCACTTCTTAATGAGGGTGGTTGCCATAACAGGGACTGTGTTTAATGAGGTGTGTGTGTGTGTGTGTGTGTGTGTGTGTGTGTGTGTGTGTGTCTCCTCTGGGTTCATGTGTGTGTGCCTGTGCGTGCGTGCGTGCGTGCGTGTGTGTGTGTGAACCCGACCTGCCCTCATTATCACCCACCATCTTGACCTCTTCACCTGTGCTTCTGCAAAATGGAAATATCAGCAGTTTAGTGACATAATGTGCATGTTTGACTGCTGTTCCTGTGGTGTTAGCATGTGAGGAGGAGGCTAGGCTAGGCTAGGCTACGCTAGGCTACGCTAGGCTACGCTAGGGATAGGGTGATGAAACCAATTAGAAATGAGAGAGTTACGCTAACCTCTGTACAGCCTCTGGAGATTCACACACACACACACACACACACACACACACACACACACACACACACACACACACTCACACACAGAGAGACACTCATACACACACAAACACACACACACATACACACACATACACACACACACACTCACACACAGAGAGACACTCATACACACACAAACACACACACACATACACACACATACACACACACACACACAGAGACGCACACACACAGAGATAAGCACGCGTGCACATACTCACACTCACGCGCACACACACACACGCACAGAGTCACAGCAGCAGTGGTTGACTGTCCCAGCTGCAGACATCCAGGGAGGTGTTGTGGTTGATGATAATGATGATTTGATGATGATGATGATGATGACTCCACACACACAACGCTCACTGGTGCAGAAGAACGCTCTCCAGTATCACCTCCTTCACTGCTGAGTCCTTCTGTCACTGTACACTTCAACACGGTTGATCTGTGTGTGTGCGTTTGTGTGTTAGCATGTCTGTCTGTGTGTCTGTGTGTCTGTGTGTGTGTGTGTGTGTGTGTGTGTGTGTCTGTGTGTCTGTGTGTCTGCGTGTTTGCGTGTTAGTGTGTGTGTGTGTGTGTGTGTGTGTGTTAGCCTGTGAGTGTGTTAGCGTGTGTGTCTGTTAACGTGTGTGTGTTAGCGTGTCTGTGTGTGTGTTAGCGTGTGTGTAGATGGACCCTGTGTACCCCACCCTGTTTGTTCAGGGGTACGTTTGTCAGTTCCACTTAGGGCAGAGTGAACCAAGGTGCCAAACCCCCCCCACCCCTCCTCCTCCTCCTCTTCCTCCTCCTCCTCCCCCCCCCCTCCTCCTCCCCTCTCTCTTCCTCCCTAGTTGTCTCACGTTGCCAGCTAGGCGTTGTGGTTGCCAGACAATCCCGGAGAATTCCAGAACAAGGCCAAAAAGTGCCACCCTTCATTAGAAGACGGTTCTCCGTTCCCGGGCCTAAACACGGGCCGGCCTCTGTGAGGCTGATGGGATGAGACTCAGCGAAGGTCATTCTGTGTGTTACGACCATCACTGCGGAGCGATGTCAGACTCCATCACCACTTTTGATGATTTGTGTAACAGCGTAATAATAGCGTTGTGATTGTATTACTGAAGAATGTTCCAAGCTTTTTACTTTACTATATATATATATATATATATATATATATATATATATATATACTTGACTATATATATATATATATATATATATATATATATATATATATATATAGGCCTGTATTCTGGTAAAGAAATCTGTATCCACTCCATTAGTCCTGGACTTGGTTGTTTTGTTGGATTTTTTTGGATTCTGGACCGATATCTATCCGGGTCACTGAGCCCACGTATTGCAGAACCACGTCTGACCCGGTAGAGGCTGGTGGAGGTAGAAATCGGAGGACCGGGGCTCATTGTAAACGCACGGAACGGAGTGAGGAACGCTATCAAAAACGCAATGAGCCCCGTCCTCCGACTTCTACCTCCACCAGCCTCCCCTGACCTCTAACGGCTAACAGCTCAAGTGTGTGACTGACGAGGAGAGCGTCGGCCCGGCCCGATCGGACCAGGTTCCCTGGGCTTTAGTCTGTGACCCCACCATTAGCCCTCCTCTAGAACAGCCTGTGTCTGGGTCTGTCTGAGTCATGTGTAAGCCACTCCCAGAACCAGAGACTTAGACTCACTGATACATGAATATCCCCTAACGGCCTGGATATCACTGTCTGAACGGGCTTACTGTCATGTCTGCTCTGGAGAGGAGGAGAGGAGATGAAAGGAGGAGGGAGGAGGTAGAGAGGCGAGGAAGAGAGGGGGAGAGGGGGGATTGTAGAGGAGAGCATTCTGGGTAAATTGGGAATGGAAATGTAACAGGCTTAGTGTCATGTCTGCTGCATGGGGGGAGGAGAGGTGGAGTAGAGAAGAGGAGGGAGGGAGAGGAGAGGATGAGAAGAGAGGGGGAGAGGAGGGGAGGGGAGGAGGTGGGGAGGAGGGGAGGAGAGTAAGGGATGATAAAATGAGGGCGAGAGGAAGGGATAGGAGAGGAAAGCATGATGGGTAAATTGGGCGTCCCAGGCACGCAGGCAGGCAGGCATTTGTCAATGTCCTCTCTCTCTCCACCACTCCGCCTCTCCTCCTCCCCTCTCCCCTCCTCCTCCCCTCCTCTCTCTCCTCCCTGCCTGTCAGAGTAATTGGCTCAGAAATTATGGAGACTTATTTAGTGTTTGAAGTCGGGTCTAGTCGGCTCACACAAGATTAATTGCTGCGAGGCGCCGAGCGGAGGAACTGGTAGTCCGTCCCGGAATAACATTAAACCTTCGCATGACTGTCGCCTCTGAACTGAGGCAGGGAGAGCAGGCTAGAGGACGGACGGACTGTCTGTCTGTCTGTCACTTGGTCTCTCTCTGTCTGTCTGTCACTTGGTCTCTCTCTC
>NC_137675.1:9621634-9626634 GCF_963989245.1 Nansenia antarctica | reverse complement strand
AGATTAAGGGCCTCCTCCGGGGCTGTTTTTACTGCGGGGGCCCAGCGGAGGAAGAACATCGTGGGAAAACCGTAGGAGAGCTCACAGGGGGGGAAAAAGGCACGTTGTGAAATCGTCCAGGGGGGAAGGGGGGAGGCTGGCTCTGAAGAAAAATCAAGGATAAGAAGAAATGAACCCAAAAAATAAGGGAGAGAGAGTTCGACCTGGCGGTCGGCGGCCGTGGCGCGCATGCTAAAAAAACTGCCGGCTCTGTTTCGGCAACAAGTAGCCATGGCAACCTGCGGGGAGAGACGTGTCAGTGGGTTTTAATGAGTCGCAGCAGGGAAGGAGAGGAGACGCATGGTAATGACGGGCCCGGCTGATTGGCTGGCCGGCTGCCTGGCCGGGCCAATGGGAGAGGAGGAATCTTTATGGACTAGGAGTTTCTAGAATATTCTGTCTGTGTGTTCTTGTGTACGGGGCTGCTTGTTTGTGTATGTGTTTAACCTTGGGAGACCCTTGTGGTTGGAAACACGGTCTGAATCCAAATGCTTCTACTGGAGGGGGACCAATTAAGACCAACGCCATGGTCAACTCTGCCTGACACCCCCCGCACACACACACACACACACACACACACACACACACACACACACACACACACACAGAGCTGCCCTTATCTAATCTGTGCCTGTTGGCTCCTGCTCAGCTGTCCTCTGGAGAGACAAACACCGGCTGATATGGATGTAGGACGTGATGGGAACACGCACACACGCGCACACACACACACACACACACACACACACACACACACACACACACACACACACACACACACACAGGTGGGGATCGATTCCGGCTGCAAAAGGGTTTAAATAATCCAGACTGTCAGGACGTGACTGAACTCTGTGTGTGTGTGTGTGTGTGTGTGTGTGTGTGTGTGTGTGTGTGTGTGTGTGTGTGTGTGTGTGCAGGCCCTGGAGCATGCCTCAGGCGCACTGCCCCCCCCCCCTCCCCCCCACGTCTGTAGATGAAAGAGGAGATGTCTGACAACCTTCCCTTCATTACACACACACACACACACACACACACACACACACACACACACACACACACACACACACACACACAGCAGCAGCAGCAGAGGATGGGGCCAGAGACATGTTCTGGCCTTAATGAATATAATATGAGCAAGAAATTGCTCTTCACATTCTTCTCATCTGTCTTCTAGGTGAAGGTAATTGGAACGCCTCGGTTCTCCTCCTCTGAGTTCTAGTGGCCGTGGTGCAGCCTGACACGCCTGCGGCGGAACCTTCCGTCCACACACACCTCCTGTAAACATGTTACGCCGCCACAGCACACACACAGTCTGGTGTCTGACGGGGAATTGTGAATTGTGTTGTTTGACGTGTTTACCTGGAATAATTGTCTTTATTCCTCTTAAGACCGACTGACATCCGCGGTGACATCAGGCCGTTGGTGTGTATGTGTGTGTGTGTGTGTGTGTGTGTGTGGGGGTGTGTGTGTGTGGGTGGGTGGGTGGTTGTGTGTGTACGTGGTGTGGACTGGATGTTCTTATGTCATATCAGAGTTGCACGTCGGTAACACCCACAGGGGAGAGAAGGGAGGACACACACACACATATACACACACACACACACACACATATACACACACACTCACACACACATATATATATACACACACACACACACATATATACACACACACACACACACACACACACACACATATATATATATATATACACACACACACACACACACACACACATACTTGCTCACACACACACACACACACACACACACACACACACACACACACACACACACACACACTTACACACACCAGATAGGGGGGTAGTCCCTCAGGTGACCAGTCCAGGTTGATATGATAAATCATGCGTCGCCAGGTGCTGCAGCCATAAATCACTGCTGCTGCGCCTCGGAGAGGGAGAGACGCGGAGCGCGGTAGCAGCGGCGTTAGCGGTGTCGCTAGCTCGCGGCGGCGACGCTTGCATATGGAGGCCTCCTAATATAATGAGTTTGTGAGAGAGAAACGTCCACCTCTTACCGTAGCATCCCGCTAGGCTAGCCTCCCGGGACCCCAGCTGCTGCTCTGCACACGTGAGGAGCTCCAGGAAAAGGTAGCGGAGCTAGCTACCGTCGTTACCGTGGCTACCGCCGCTAGCGGTGCGTCCACGCGGTGCCTTAATGACAGAGACCCGAGGGTCTCCACCGACCTAGCGTCTTAGCCTAGCCTCCGGGGACCACCGCTGCCTTACCGCAGGCTAGGAGGAGGAAGACGGGAGTTAGCAATGTTAGCGATGCTAGCCAGCGGCGTGTGTTTGTACCGGGCCTAATAACACAGTTGAGGAGGTGGGGGGGGGGGGTTAGGTTGGGTTGTAGTTTGTGGGTTCGATTCCCGCCGGGACCGTATATACTGAAACAAATGCATGCGCTCGCTTGCGATGTAGGTCGCTTAGGATAAAAGCGTCAGCTAAATAGTTTATGTATTAAATGGTGCGTATATGTATTATAGAGCATCCGGGGACCACAGCTGCTGGAGGCTTCACCAGTAGGTGGCGCTGTGGTGCAGGCTGGCGGGCAGGTAGAGATACGCTCCTGTCTCTCCCATCAGGTTAATCTCATTGTGATTCTCAATCGCTCCCCTCCGCTGTCGTCTCTCTCCCCGGGTATTGTCTCAGAGACGAGAGAGGCTTTCGTCTCATTCACACTGTGTTCTCCCCCCCCCCCCCCACTCTCTCCTACCACCCCTCCCTCAACGCCTCTCTCTCTCTCTCTCCCCCCCTTTCTCTTCTGTTCTCTCTACTCTGTGTGTGTATGTGTGTGTGTGTGTGTGTGTGTATGTGGGTGTGTGTCTGTCTCTGTATGTGTGTGTGTGTATGTGTGTGTGTGCGTGTGTGTGCGTGCGTGTGCGTGTGTGTGCACGTGCGTGTGCGTGTGCATGTCTCACCTTGACTGCCCCAATCAACTATCATCTTTTTTTCTCTCCTCTTTCTCTCCCTCCTTTCTTCTCTCTCTGTTCATCTGTGTGATCTTTGTTCTTCTGTTTTAATGTGACAGACAGACAGACAGACAGACAGAGAGGGAGAGAAAGGGAGAGAGAGAGAGAGAGAGAGAGAGAGAGAGAGAGGGGGCTGTTGGCAGTACCCCCCTGCTGAGAGGAATAGAAGATAAAAGACACATTTCTCTCTCGGGGAGCGTTTCTCTCTCGGGGAGCGGGATCAGAGGGGATACACACCTGGGACTGTCCTCCTCTCCCATTGGCTGTGCAGATATCACCTGGAACTATCCTCCTCTCCCATTGGCTGTGGACATATCGGCCCTAGATTCCACCACACGAAACACTAACTCCCCCGACACTGACCCACCGCACGTACCACACACACCCCAGGCCCTGCTCACATCAATACACCTCTGGTCTCATCCCCCTCTCCCTTCAGGTCTGGGTTGGATGAGAGAGGGATGAGAGAGGGATGAGAGGGGGATGAGAGAGGGATGAGAGGGGGATGAGAGGGGGAGAACATCCGTAGTTTTTTCTTTTTTCGCCGAAGGATTTTGTCGCTACTTGAGAGGTAGAGAGCAGCAACATGTGACATCATATCACAAGCAACTCTTTTCTAGGTGATTCTACACCAGCGCAATGCCATGGCATGATACCGCTATCGGTGTGTGTACACACACCCCCCGTTCGTCCTACCTCTATGTGAAAGCAGTAGTCACCATTACAGGTCCTCTGTTGTCACATTGGATGTTAACTTTACCCTGACACGATTCTGTCACACAGGAGGTGTGTGTGTGTGTGTGTGTCATACTGTTCTAAATACTGCTCCCCTAACCCCCACAGAGTCTCACCTCAGCCCACAGAACGCAGCACGCCTGTGTGTGACTTCAACAGTAATCCCATGAATTAATTTCTTCAGAACACAAAGAGAGAATTACCACGTCGTCACATAAGAGTGGGCTGTGTCTCTGTGTGTGTGTGTGTGTGTGTGAGTGTGTGTGTGCTGTTATCACAAGCCTGTGTGTGTGCTGTGATCCTCAGCGTGTTGCTCTTCCATTGTGTGTTTGTGTGTGTGTGTGTGTGTGGGCTGTGATCACAAGCCTCTGCGTGGGTGTGTGTGTGTGTGTGTGTGTGTGTGTGTGTGTGTTCTCTGGTGCGTCCTCACCTCTACAAACAGGAGCATGTTAATTCCTGTCCTCTCTGTGAGTGTGTGTGTGATGTGCTCAGCCGGGTGAGAAATGGCTCCCTCTCTCTCTCTCTGTCTCTCTCTCTGTCTCTCTCCTCCTCGCGCTCGCTAGCTTCATTACCCAGGAGGCACTGGGAGACACGGCGGCTTAGGAGGAGACGATAATGACTTCTGGGAATTCTCACCCCCGATTGGCTGAAACAAGACAGTGTGCATACTGTGGGCTGCAGGGCCAGGGATGACACAACATACAAACACACACACACTCCACGTTTGATTAGGATATTTATTTATTCTATATGATTTATTTATTCTACATAGAAGTGGAGGCAGCATTCTGAGGTGAACACACAGCGTACAGGCACTAATGTAGCGTGGCCTAGGGAGAGTAAACAGAGAAAGAACACACACTCTCTCTCTGCTCAGGCTGTGTGTGTGTGTGTGTGTGTGTGTGTGTCAGCTGACACACACACACACACACACACACACACACACACACATAATTTTACATTAAGCTGATGTGTCAGTTTCCCCCCCCCAACCCCCTTCTTCCTCTCTCTCTCTCACACACACACACACACACACACACACACACACACACACACACACACACACACACACACACACACCTCTCACCTGTCTGTTGATCCTGGTGATTGTGTTTAGACAGCAGGGCCAACCTGAGGAGGTGTGTGTGTGTGTGTGTGTGTGTGTGTGTGTGTGTGTGTGTGTGTGTGTGTGTGTTGGACCGCAGCCTGAGGCCCTGTACACACTACTCCGGTTTTTT
>NC_137675.1:9614134-9616634 GCF_963989245.1 Nansenia antarctica | reverse complement strand
CAACCACCCCGGAGATGTCCTCTGTAAGGATAGGAATGAACCACACCAGAGATGGTCCTCTGTTAGGGCTTTCACACCGGCAAAGAACCGTACCGGTTCGCGTTCGCGAACCATGTCTGGAACCGTCCGGCGCGTTCAGACCGAAGCTCAATTGGTTCGGAACCTGAAAAGTTGGTTCGCAGCGGGCACCAAAAAATAGTGGTTCTCAAGCGCGAACCAAAACGTAGAACAGTCACGTCGTCAGAGGGTGTGTCATATTCTAGGCTGCAGAGACCAGCAAGGAGGAAGTAGACAAAATGTAATCTAATGTAAATCTAATCATTAGTGAACAAAAACAATATCAAAAGTGTCATTATTCTCTCTATCTTCCTCACATGCTCAGCAAACACACACACGCACACGCGCGCGGACATGCGCGAACGCGAATTTCGTAAGCCATTTCTATTCCAGTAACGGAGCAGCTGATTAGTAAAAGAACGCGTGTAGAAAGTGTCTTTTGTTTTGTTTCACAGAAAATTTTGTTTATTTCAGATACTGTAGTGGAAGATATTATCTTCATTTCCAGTGAAGTAGCTGCCATCTAGTTGTGAAATGTTTGTTTATCCCGCCCCTTCATCACCCAGCGTTGATAACGCGGATGGTTCAGGTTACACTGGTATGAACGCGGGCTCGTTCGCCAGACAGCACCAAGGTTCAGAGGTTTCCGAACGCGAACGCGAACCGGCACGGTTCTTTGCCGGTGTGAAAGCCCTATCAAAGGATGGGAATCGAGAACCAGTTCCAAATTGTCTGATCCATCAGGATCGTACACCTCCAAGGTGATCCATTCCTCTTATCGATCCATTCTGACAGTTGCGCTGTCAGAAAAAACTCATGAGTCATGACGTCAAACTCTGCGGTGTAGTATGAGAGTGTAACGTTTTATTTAGTCGCTACAAAGACAGTTTTTAACAAGGACAGTCTTCAACAAGGACAGTCTTCAACAAGGACAGTCTTCAACAAGGACAGTCTTCAACAAGGACAGTCTTCAACCAGGACAGTCTTCAACAAGGACAGTAGTCAACAAGGACAGTAGTCAACAAGGACAGTCTTCAACAAGGACAGTTTTCAACAAGGACAGTCTTCAACAAGGACAGTAGTCAACAAGGACAGTCTTCAACAAGGACAGTCTTCATCAAGGACAGTCTTCAACAAGGACAGTAGTCAACAAGGATAGTCTTCGCAGAAATGCATCTGTGTGTGTGTGTGTGTGTGGGTCGTGTGTATCTGTGTATTGGTGGGGTGGGTGGGTCTGTGTGTGGGTGTTTGTGTGTCTGTGTGTGGGTCGTGTGTATCTGTGTATTGGTGGGGTGGGTGGGTCTGTGTGTGTGTGTGTCTGTCTCTGTGTGATGGGTGAAGGTGGGTGGAAGGGCAGGGCTTTGTGTTGGTATGTGTGAGTATGTTCTGTGTGTGTGTGTGTGTGTGTGTGTGTGTGTGTGTGTGTGTGTGTGATGGGTCGGCCATGTGTGTCCAGCGCGACCTCAGTTCATTAAGTGCACTCTGCCAGACTAGACCAGCCTACACACTCAGACACACCACTTCATTTACTGAGACGTGGGGGGGGGGCTGGGGACAGAGGGGGTTTTACTATGAAACTTTAATGAGTCTGTGTGTGTGTGTGTGTGTCTGTATGTCTCTCTGTTTGTGTGTGTGTGTCTGTCTGTGTCTCTGTGTGTGTGTGTGTGTGTGTGTGTGTGTGTGTGTGTGTGTGTGTGTGTGACAGTGAGCGAGCGAGCGTCGGAGCGAAACGAACAATGACTCGACTGAAAAACACTTCTCAGCTCGCCCTCCCTCTCTCCCTCCCTCCCTCCCTCCCTTCCTTCCTCCCTCCCCCTCCTCTCTCTCTCCCTCCTCCCTCCCTCCCTCCTCTCTCCCTCCTTCCTCCCTCCCTTCCTCCCCCCCCCCCCCCTCCCTCCCTCCCTCCCTCCTCACTCCCTCCCTCCCTCCCTCCCCTCCCAGTCCCCATTAACCCCTGGCCTCAGGGCTGAATAATTGATAGACTGATCTAACCACTCTGGGCTCTGAGTCGGAGGAGGAGAATTAGGTCTGGGAGCCTCGGGTGGGAAGAGCCAGTCGGGCTGCGTCTCCATGGCGACCTCTGACCCCTAGTGGGACTATGTTACCATGGTTGCCGTCCAAAAACAAAAACTTCAGGTCTGAAAGTTGTCCGTTCGATATCCGGGTCTCGTTCCTGTGTCTGTCTGAGATGCAGCCGTGTGTGAAACATGAACCCGTGTCGTAGCGGCGGCTATGCCGTTAGCGTCGTGCCCTCCGTATCCCAGCACGCACTGGGTTCAGACGCGGAGAGTGACGTTGTTTCGGTTCGGTGTCGGCTAAATTGTTAGTCGTCGTTTCTGTTTGTGTTGGAAGTGTTTCGGGGAGTTAAGTACCGTAACCATGGTGACATTGCTGTTGGGTTTGATGACCTGAGCGTTAACTGTGATTCTAACTAAGTCTTGCT
>NC_137675.1:9606634-9609134 GCF_963989245.1 Nansenia antarctica | reverse complement strand
TGACATTGGTAAGAATTTGAACGTTAATCGGGTGTGAGTTTTAGTTGAATTTAAAGCCCTCTACTGTGGTGTTGTGTGTTTAACACACACTCTGGCCTCAGATGATCCTGTCAGGATGTGACAGTGCAGACAGGAGAGAGGGTCTGTTAGATCTGCTCCCCCCTGACGCTGCTTAAGGATGGGGGGGGGGGGGGGGGGGCGGGGGGGCCCAGTGATGCGTTCCTTTGGCCGGGGAGGCTAGGGGAAGCTGCTCCCTGAAGCGCCGACACACACACACACACACACTGTCTCTCTCTCTCACACACACACACACACACTCTCTCTCTCTCTCACACACACACACACGTGTTTTATTCATTTGCGTCCTTTTCCATTTGTTACCCCCCCCCCCCCCCCCCCCCCTTCCTTGTTTCCTGTGTGTGTGCCCTGTATGGCTCAGCCTCTCACCTCCTCTCCATCCATCATTGTCTCACAGTGACATAGTCAAGCTGGTGGAGGTCTCCAATGACGGGGGACCCCTGGGCATCCATGTAGTCCCTTTCAGTGCCCGGGACCGCAGGTAAACACCCTCCCACTGTAGGCTGGGTACGCTACCACAGGAGGGAGGGAGGGGGGGAGGGAGGGAGGAGGGGGGGGGGAGATTGGTCTGTCATGGCACCTGCATCCTTCTCTAGTGCCCCAGTTTCACCTCTGGAAGTCTGGATGCACACACACACACACACACACACACACCTAGAAATGGACGTCACATTTACATTTTTACCATTCAGCAGACGCTTTTATCCAAAGCGACTCACAATTAGAGATTCCAGGAACAGTCTCCCTGGAGTAAGTTAGGGCTGAGTGCCTTAGTCAAGGGCACACTAGTGGTGGTGTTCCCAGGTGGGGTTTGAACTCATGACCCTCTGATCACCAGTCCAACTCACTATTATATTATATTATATTAGATTACTTTATGTCGTCATTGCAGAGTGCAAGTACCAGACAACGAAATGCAGTTGAGCATCTAACCAGATACAGTGGGTTCGGAAAGTATTCAGACCCCCTTACATTTTTCACTCTTTGTCATATTGCAGCCATTTGCTAAAATCAATTAATTTCATTTCTTTCCTCGTTCATGCACACACAGCACCCAATATTGTCAGAAAAACACAGACTTGTAGACATGTTTGCAGATGTATTACAAAATAAACACTGAAATATCACATGGCCATAAGTATTCAGACCCTTTGCTCAGTATTGAGTAGAAGCACCTTTTTGAGCCAATACAGCCACGAGTCTTCTTGGGAATGATCCAACAAGTTTTTCACACCTGGATTTGGGGATCTTTTGCCATTCCTCCTTGCAGATCCTCTCCAGTTCTGTCAGGTTGGATGGTGAACGTTGGTGGACAGCCATCTTCAGGTCTCTCCAGAGATGCTCAATTGGATTTAAGTCAGGACTCTGGCTCGGCCATTCAAGAACATTCACAGAGCTGTTCTGAAACCACTCCTTCGTTATTTTAGCTGTGTGCTTGGGATCATTGTCTTGTTGGAAGGTGAACCTTCGGCCCATTCTGAGGTCGTGAACACTCTGGAAAAGGTTTTTGTCCAGGATATCAATGTACTTGGCTGCATTCATCTTTCCTTCAATTGCAACCAGTCGTCCTGTCCCTGCAGCTGAAAAACACCCCCACAGCATGATGCTGCCACCACCATGCTTCACTGTAGGGATGGTATTAGGCAGGTGATGAGCAGTGCCAGGTGTTGTCCACACATACCGCTTAGAATTCAGACCAAAAAGTTCGATTTTGGTCTCATCAGACCAGAGAATATTAGTTCTCAGAGTCTGGGAGTCCTTCAGGTGTTTTTTGGCAAACTCGATGCGGGCTTTCATGTGTTTTGCACTGAGAAGAGGCTTCCGTCGGGCCACTCTGCCATAAAGCCCCGACTGATGGAGTGCAGTGATGGTTGTCTTTCTAGAACTTTGTCCCATCTCCCCGCTGCATCTCTGGAGCTCAGCCAGAGTGATCTTTGGGTTCTTCTTTACCTCTCTCACCAAGGCTCTTCTCCCCCGGATGCTCAGTTTGGTCGGACGGCCAGTTCAAGGAAGAGTCCTGGTCATCCCAAACTTCTTCCATTTAAGGATTATGGAGGCCACTGTGCTCTTAGGAACCTTAAGTGCAACAGACATTTTTTTGTAGCCTTGGCCAGATCTGTGCCTTGCCACAATTCTGTCTCTCAGCTCTTCAGTCAGTTCCTTCGACCTCATGATTCTCATTTGCTCTGACTTTACACTGTGAGCTGTAAGGTCTTCTATTGACAGGTGTGTGCTTTTCCCAATCAAGTCCAATCAATATAATTAAGCACAACTGGACTCCAAGGAAGGTGTAGGCCCATCTCAAGGATGATCAGAAGAATTGGACAGCACCTGAGTTAAATATACAAGTGTCACAGCAAAGGGTCCTGAATACTTATGGCCATGTGATATTTCAGTGTTTATTTTGTAATAAATCTGCAAA
>NC_137675.1:9599134-9601634 GCF_963989245.1 Nansenia antarctica | reverse complement strand
ACGTATATACAGTACAGGCCAAAAGTTTGGACACACCTTCTCATTCAATGAGTTTCCCTTATTTTCATGACTATTTGGTACATTGTAGATTCTCACTGAAGGCATCAAAACTATGAATGAACACATAGGAATTATGTATTTAACAATAAAGTGTGAAATAACTATAAATATGTCTTATATTTTAGATTCCTCAAAGTAGCCACCCTTTGCTTTTTTGTTGTTAATAAAATATATAATAATAATATTAAATATAATATGTGTTAATAATAATATGTTATTATATATATATATTTAATATTATTATTATATATTTTATTAACAACAACCATTTTTTATTTTATTAACAACAAAAACTGGCTTTTGGACTAGTATAGTATGTTTATATCAACGGAAAATCAAATGCTTTGGTTGGCGAGCGAACTTGGTGATGGTAAGCATAATACGAGTTGACTCGCTGTTAAATTAATGTGAAAAATATTAGGATGAATACATATACAAACGGAGGTATGGTATATGGCAGTCTCACGCGCCTGGCTCGTTCGAATTCACGTCTACTACGTTCCAGTTCTGCATCCAGTAAAACGCTCGTGATTCAAGTAGCT
The DNA here is from genome assembly GCF_963989245.1 of Nansenia antarctica. NCBI lineage: Eukaryota > Metazoa > Chordata > Actinopteri > Argentiniformes > Microstomatidae > Nansenia > Nansenia antarctica. The sequence goes on along the minus strand of NC_137675.1, from coordinate 9,601,032 downwards.
CGTGCAAACCCGGGACGTGTGAAAAGGTGCAACGCGGCAATCGTCTGGCATTTAGCTCATGTGTGAACGGCGAAAATCACTGGCGGACCCGGGTTGGGATTCCATGTCGTTTACAGGGTACTATGTATGAAAGGGGTTGATTGTGTGTGTGTGTGATTTTTGTGTGTTGACTAGTCTCTCTGTGCCTCCCCCCTCCCCTCCCCTCCCTCCCTCCCTCCCTCCCTCCCCCCAGAGCCCAGAACATGTTCCGCCAGGCCATGCGCTCCCCGGTCATCGTGTTCCACGTGGTCCCCCAGGCCATGAAGGCCCAGTACGAGCAGATGTCCCAGGGGGGCGAGCGGACCCCCGCCTACCCCCCCTCTTCCTCCTCTGGGGGCGGGGGGGGGCGCTTCAGCCCCTCCACAGACTCCCTGCACAGCGAGAGGGGCAGCACCACCTCCGGCCTGGACCACACCCCCCAGAGGATGTCCCGCGGCCCCCACCCCCACCCACCCGGAGCAGGGGGGCGACGCCTACTCCCCCCCACCTCACCCCGCTGCCACGGGGTCCCTGGGGGGAAAGCCCCCGCTAGGCCACGCCCCCTCGCCACAGAGGGCGCTAAGCTCCACCCCCACGGCGGGCTACGCCAAGAAGGTGGGGAGGAGGCTGAACATCCAGCTGAAGAAAGGTGAGGAGACACACACACACATACACACACACACACAGACAGACAGACACACACCACACACAGACAGACACACACAGACAGACACACACACACCGACACACACACACACACCACACACAGACACACAGAGACAGACAGACAGACAGACAGACAGACAGACACACACACACACCGACACACACACACACACCACACACAGACACACACAGACACACAGAGACAGACAGACAGACAGACACACACACACACACACACACACAACACACAGACAGACAGACACACACACACCGACACACACACACACACCACACACAGACACACAGAGACAGACAGACAGACAGACAGACACACACACACCACACACAGACACACAGAGACAGACAGACAGACAGACACACACACACAGACACACACTCTTCAGAGAGAGAACATAAAGTCTTAAGGTTCATGAGATAAACCAGTAACTGTTTGAGACATCAAAGGCTTTGGAACAGTCTGGTGGAGCTGAAGCACGGAGCATGCTGAAACACACACACACACACACACACACACACACACACACACACACAAGCACAGTTCAAAGAAGATCAGAATCACTGTATTAGACGTTGGCTGAGCATGAGACCATTTTTCCTAGTTTGTTTGCTGCTGTTGGCTCTTCCATTGCCGATATATCTGAAGAGTTCTATTAGTGTGTGTGTGTGTGTGTGTGTGTGTGTGTGTGTGTGTGTTTCCAGGGTGGGTTCACTCTGGCTTTGTTTACACGTGCAATCAGACACACTGGCCTCCTCACCACACACACCAGGACTAACTCACCACACACACCAGGATTAACTCACCACACACACCAGGACTAACTCACCACACACACCAGGACTAACTCACCACACACACCAGGACTAACTCACCACACACACCAGGACTAACTCACCACACACACCAGGACTAACTCACCACACACACCAGGACTAACTCACCACACACACCAGGACTAACTCACCACACACACCAGGACTAACTCACCACACACACCAGGACTAACTCACCACACACACCAGGACTAACTCACCACACACACCAGGACTAACTCACCACACACACCAGGACTAACTCACCACACACACTAGGACTAACTCACACTGTCAGAGTGGAGTCAACAGCGCTTTGATGATCCTCTGCACCATGTTAACGTTGCTGCTAGCATCGTGCTAGTGTTCTGCTAGCATCATGC
>NC_137675.1:9581634-9589134 GCF_963989245.1 Nansenia antarctica | reverse complement strand
CCCTCCCCTCCTCCTCCCCCCCTCCCTCCAGAAGGTGGAGGAGGATGACCTGGTTCTGACCCCAGACGGGACCAGGGAGTTCCTGACGTTTGAGATCCCCCTGAGTGACTCTGGGTCGGCGGGCCTGGGCGTCAGCGTCAAGGGGAACCGCTCCAAGGAGAACCACGCCGACCTGGGCATCTTCGTCAAGTCCATCATCAACGGAGGGGCCGCCTGCAAGGTACCGCCGGGGCCCTGCCGTCCTTGGAGGGGGTGGAGGGAGGGAGGTATGGAGGGGAGGGAAGGAGGGAGGGGGGGAGGGAGAGAGGGCGGTATGGAGGGGGGGAGGGAGGGAGAGATGTGGGAAAGGATGTAGAGAGGGAGGGAGGGGGTGAGGGAGGGAGGGATGTAGAGAGGAAGGGAGGAAATCAGATTGTCCCAGATCCAGATCTACAGCGCTGCTCTAAAGCTCCCAATGAGCTGGTTCTGAATTCTTGATTGAAGAAATCCTGTCGCAGATTCTGACAGTTGTGATTTACACTGACAATGATCTGTCAAATGAGACACACTGGGAGAAATAAGTATTCAACACACCAACAGTTTTTGAATATAATTATAATTCCCATTGCAGCTAATCATATGAAACTCAGACCAGACATCGGTATTCACTCCATAAAACTACACAGCTAAAGAAATTGGAACATTCCAATCCATACAAATAAGCTAGGTGCGTGTGTTGAATACTTATTTCCCCCACTGTGTATGTGTTATTATATTTTTGCGAACCCAAAACACGTTCGTTAGCTTGTAGCGCCCAGCTAGCTGGAGGGCTGAAGCTAGGTCCCGCTTCCCCATAGCGCTCCGTCTCTATTCACAACCTTCAATTCACTACAAACTTTATTGATCTCCTCACAGACGACAACTTCACTGCTGTTCCCCAAAAGTCATTTTAGTTGACGTCATTTCGTTGTCACCTCTCACACTGGTCACTTCCTGTGTGGACAGGATGGAAGGCTGCGGGTGAACGACCAGCTGATCGCGGTGAACGGCGAGTCGTTGCTAGGGAAGACCAACACGGAGGCCATGGAGACGCTGCGCATGTCCATGTCCACGGAGGGCAACAAGAGAGGCATGATCCAGCTGATCGTTGCCAGGAGGGTCGCCAAGCACAGCCAGGTAACCATGACGACTGGTAGAACGCATCTAACCCGTTGTGTGTCCGCTGATTGGTCTGACTCAATTGGTTTGAAGTGCGCTGCAGTACTTCTCTGATTGGTCTAACTAAACTACTATGTGTCTGTTGATTGGTCTGACTAAACCGTGTGTGTGTGACTGTGTGTGTGTGTGTGTGTGTGTGTGTGTGTGTGTGTGTGTGTGTGTGTGTGTGTGTGTGTGTGTGTGCGCGTGTGCGTGTGTTTTGATTGTCCAACTAAACTGTGTGTGTTTGTGTGTGCGTGCGTGCTTGTGCTTTGATTGTCCAACTAAACTGTGTGTGTGTGTGTGTGTGTGTGTGGCTTTGTCTGTGTGCTGATTGATCTAACTAAACCGTGTATGTGTGTGTGTGTGTGTGTGTGTGTGTGTGTGTGTGTGTGTGTGTGTATACATGTGTGTGCGCGCGTGCTTTGTCTGTGTGCTGATTGATCTAACTAAACCGTGTGTGTGTGTGTACGTGTGTGTGTGTACATGTGTGTGCGCTCGTGCTGAATGCCTCTAACCCTCAGGGCGTCTATGTGTGAAATGCAAAGGCTTGGCAGCGCACGTCAAAGAGCACAATGACTCTGCCTTCATCTCTGGCTAAGACATCATTGTTCTCTGTTTTAATCCGTGACACATGTTCTTCAGGCCCCGAAATAAAGATTTAAGTATTTCCTGATGACTTCATCGTGTTTTCTTTACAGCCTAAAGTCACTGTAAGGCTAAGTCACGTCACAAACGGAGTCTCAGATTCCCTCATCACTCATCTGAAGGTTCGGTTCCTAAGGACGTGTTTTTAAACCCTTGGAGTCGTCCAATAACCCTTACCAGACCCTCTCATACTTACTCATCCTGTCACCTCTGTGATGACTCTGTAGACCAATGACAGGCGTTCTTGTTGAGGGCCCAATAGAGCTGTAGACCAATCACAGGTCTTCTTGTTGAACTCAGGAGAGCTGTAGACCAATCACAGGCCTTCTTGTTGAACCTAGGAGGGCTGTAGACCAATGACAGGCCTTCTTGTTGAACCCAGGAGAGCTGTAGACCAATGACAGGCCTTCTTGTTGAACCTAGGAGAGCTGTAGACCAATCACAGGCCTTCTTGTTGAACCTAGGAGGGCTGTAGACCAATGACAGGCCTTCTTGTTGAACCCAGGAGAGCTGTAGACCAATGACAGGCCTTCTTGTTGAACCCAGGAGAGCTGTAGACCAATGACATGCCTTCTTGTTGAACCCAGGAGAGCTGTCCAGTATATAGGATGAGATAGCTGTCAGTCAGTTCACGCTGCATGATGTCATCACCACGCCCCCCCCAGGCGCTCATCCCTGCTCCCCTTTTGCCCCAAGGGTTTGTGGGAGATTTCATAGTTAGCCGTGACTTATCTCTCTCACTGTCACAATAACTGAATGTACACAAGGCACACACCTTCAATCCGCTTGCTGTTTTGAGAGAGCTCAGCCTGTGTGTGTGTGTGTGTGTGTGTGTGTGTGTGTGTGTGTGTGTGTGTGTGCGTGCGTGCGTGCCTCCAGCCTTGCCTCTCCACTCGTTACAGTGCTGTGCTCTGTGATTTCCCACGGTGCAGCTGGTAATTGAAAGCAGGAGCCGGAGATCGGTGTGTGTGTGTGTGTGTGTGTGTGTGTGTGTCGTGGTGGAGCAGCCAGGGGTGAGGCTAGAGGGTACGGTGTGTGTATGAGTGTGTGTCTGCCTCCAGGGAGACGTCGATATCTCCTGCTTCACACATCCAGCTGCAGGGACAGCTGCAGGGCATCGCGTGTGTGTGTGTGTCTGTGTGTGTGTGTGTGTCTGAACTTGATTGGCAGGTAAGCAGGTTACACATGCAGTTATTTTCGTAATTAATTCACAGCGTCCCCTCTCTAATAGACACTACTGCTTCTGGATAGTCATTTACTTGACACACACACATCTTCCAGCTCGCTGAGTCAACGTATCTTTAGTATTGAGAGAGAGAGAGAGAGAGAGGGAGAGGGAGAGAGAGAGTGAGGGAGAGGGAGAGGGAGAGGAAGAGGGAGAGAGAGGGAGAGAGAGAGAGAGAGAGAGAGAGAGAGAGCTATTGAAACAGACGACCCTCATCATAATTCCTACCTGATAAACAGTCTGACCGACAGCCCACCCCCCACCCCTCCCGTGAGCTGGTGTAACGATCCGAATACGCAGTAAGTGGTGCTGTGTTGACCCACCTCAATATGACAACCCTCCCCTCTCTATTATGAACCCCACCCCCAGATCTAGAAACACCCCCTTCTCTGTAGCACATTTTACTACCCGGCGCCTTTAAAGGCAGCGTACCCATCGCCTTCCCCGTCCAAACACTCAACCCCCCCCCCCCCACCCAGGCCTCCCAAACAAATCACTCTCCGTTCTCCCCAAGTCATCATCAACGCTCTTCCCTTTCTGCTTTACGCACTGTTCAGGCCAGCCGCTCCGTAAATAATAATAACCATCATCATCATAATAATAAAGGGGTAAATAACGCAGCTCTCTGTCTCTGTGGTGTGGGGTTGGGGTGTGTGTCAGTGGCGGCTGGCCAATAGAGGGCGCTAGGGCGCCGCCCCCACCTTCCAACGCAGCCCCACTTCCTAGTTGGTACTTGTAAAATATTTTTTTAAATAAACATTGTTTATTCATAAAATGCGGCTGATATTCTGTCGGCGCCTATCAGCATTCATTAAAAATCCTCCAATACAATAAACATTTTATCTGTGTGTGTGTAAAATTCACTGTGAAAATACATAGGGGAGGAGTCGGGGCACCGGCCGAATGGCAGTCTATGGCACTGCAAATACTTTTGGCTTACACGTGAGCTGTAGCAGCGCTCCAATTGGCTGTCTCCTATTTCCCGGCCGGGGCATGCGCAGATTATAGGCTTACCTAGGCTGCAGCCTAGGGCCACTACCACTAGGGGTAGTAAAAATAAAAAAATGCGTGAGACTTGAGAGCCCTGAATATCCGGTTGTTAAGTCTGACGTCAAACGTGACGTTTTGCAATTTCCGGATCCAAACCAGAAATTCTCCGCACCAGAATACCAGTGTACTACAGCGGTAGAATGACAGTTTAATCATTTTTTAGACTCGGATCTATTCATACAACAAGGGACACAGCACTTTCCCGTTTTCCCCATATTGTCAGGGTATTTGAGCCTCGGAAAAGCGCTATATAAATATAATTTATTATTATTATTATTATTGCGGCATTTCGAAGACAGCGCCTCAGCCAACTTTGGACCCGGAAACACGTCGCGACTTAACAACCGATATTCGGACAGACAACAGGAGAGGAGAGCAACAGAGAGACAGACAACAGGAGAGGAGAGCAACAGAGAGACAGACAACAGGAGAGGAGAGCAATAGAGACAGAACTGAGGTGAGGTGAGCAACAGAGATAGTTCAGGATGATAACAAAGACTATTCCAGTTGATTTGTCAGTTGTTGTGCATCATATTTTTGTTGTGTTTGCAGTTTGCCCTTTAATAAGTTATATATAAAAATAATTCAGTTATATGAATGAATGAATGAATGAATGGTCTTTATTGTCATTGATATAGTACAGGTACCATACAACGAAATTTGGGAGGGGGGGCTCCCCTGGTGCTACGAAAAAAACTAAAAACAAGAAGGGAAAAGAGCTGGTTTACATAAATAAAGGCTATGTACACTATCCACTATACTATACTATACAAATAAAACACTGTGCTGTACTCTATGCTATGCTATACCTATTCTAACATTTCCTATCTCTGAACCTTATGTACCCGAGGGTTGTCATATTGCACATAGTGTTATTGCACATTCATTTAAAGTGTCGCAGTTTGCAGGTTTGAAATGTTCACAGTTGTGTTTCAGTATTGCACTTGATTACAATCTAGTAGCTGCCATCAAATTGTCTAGATTGTCCAGGGCCTAGAACCTAGGTCTGTGCTGAGCTTCAGTCTATTTGTCCTTGCGAACATGGTCCTGAACCGCCTGTCCGAGGGCAGCCGAGCAAAGTGTTCGTTCCCAGGGTGGGATGGGTCTCTGGAGATCTTGGAGGCCTTCCTATATATATTCTCATGCTAAAATCGACTGTAAATCCAGATTTTAAAGTTGATATTCTTCCCCGTGGAGCATGCCCCCATAACCTGTGCCCCACCCAAAAATGTTATCACCAGCCGCCACTGGTGTGTGTATCTCTCTGGTGTGAAGGGGGGGGGGGGGGGGGTAGGGGGGTATTGATTGTTCACAGAGGCAGATAGAGAGATGTATCGTTGGTGTCTGTCTGCCGTTGATGAGAGCAATCAGTCATCTCATCTCCCTCCGCCGCCGACGCAGGGAGGGAGAGGCTCTCATCAGCGATGGAGGAGATAGTGGACGCTGAGGGGGTGTGTGCGGATACACACACACACATGCAGACACACACACGCATGCAGACATACACACATACGTGCAGACGGACACATACACATGTGCGCAGGCACGCACGCACGCACACACACTCAGACACAGACTGACACACACACACACACACACACACACACACACACACTGTAGCAGACTCACTCCGTCTCCCAGTGTCGTGTGTGTAAAGGTGACAGAGGCACAATAAACAGTCCAGACAGACAGACAGACAGACAGACAGACCCCTGAGGGAAATGTCACAGTGTGATGCCTCTCCTGTGGCGGAATGCTGGCCACACACACACACACACACACACACACACACACACACACACACAGCATGAGTCTTAACTGCTTTTTTGGATTTATTGGAAATCCATGTTCATTTATCTAACCACGGTGGCGTCGGGGAAGGTGCTAGCAGGTAGCAAGACGCTCGCTAGCCCCCCATGGTCCTTACAGACCCCCTCAACTCCCAAAGGGCCCTACACACACACACACACACACACACACACACTATGTATGTATGAGTATTGAGGGTTGTTGCGATGCTCATTCCTAGTGTGATCACTCAACGTACAGAAGGATGTTTTGGGGGAAATGTGTTATTGATTATATCTGTCTGCCTCCCCCCCCTCCATCTCACCCCCCCCCCCCCCCCCCCCCCCCCAGATGGAGCCCTCCTCCAGCAGCCCCCTGGGCCCGGCCCACCCCAGCCTAGACGTGTCCCTGGAGGAGAGGGAGCGCCGCATCTCCCACTCCCTCTACGCCGGCCTGGAGGACGACCCCCTGCTGGCCCCCCGCCAGGCCCTGCTGGCCCGCATGATGGGTGAGTCTGAGGGGGGGAGCACACACACACACACGTGATGGGTGGGTCTGGGGGGGGCGGATTACACACACACACACACACACACACTCGCGCATACACATTACACACACCCAAATAGACATGGGTCATTGAAAGTGCTTGAATTCCCCTCTCTCTCTCTCTCTAAACAAACAAAAAAATATATATATTCAAAAATGTTTTGCTTAGCTTATCAACTAGTAAATAAGTCTCTGTATTGCTTAACTTTACACATATTTCACAATATATTGTTTTGCTGTGCTGTGGTAGAGAAGGCAAGAGACCATCTAGTGTTCACACATTCAAGCCTCTCTATTTAATTGTCTGTGAGCGGATAGTTCCTATTACATAAATCCTCACCTAGATCTGTCTCAAACTATGCCGTGTTGGGTCCTTGAATTTGAGGGAATTGAATCTTGAAAGTCCTTGAAAGGTGCTTGAATTTGATGTTTCAGAAGGTGTGGGAACCCTGAACAAAGGTAAGGAAGGAGGCACCATAGTGAAACAAAGGCTGAGCCCCCCCCCCCCCCCCCCCCCCCCCTGTTGTGTCTCAACATTGTCTTGAGTTTCTAGACGTCAAAGACAGACTATGGAAAACAAAAGGTGAACTATTCACATGTATCTGTTGTCTAGCAAATGTGGAATCCTTGAGCAGAGGAAAGCACTTTTCATTGTCTACTAGACTGAGGTGATCAAATGTTGATTCTGCTCAGACAGACTTACAAAATGTCTTGTCAAAAGCCATGGTTTCCCATTAGAGCATACACACACGCAGGCACGCACACGGACGCACGCACACAAGAGAGATGAGTCTGGGAGTAAGCATGCACACACACTCACACAGTACCCACACAAACCTACACAGTCACACATCACACAGTACACACACACCCACACAAACATACACATTCAGTGTTTCCTCCAGGATTTTTCACATTAGTGGCGGAGCGCTCATTTTTCGCGCGCACTACGCATAAAACGCGCACTGGCGCTCAAAACAAAGACGTAATTTCACCAAAAACATAGCATATTGCTATGAATAGTTCGAAGCTAGGTGCTTGCACGTTAGGTGCGAGAATGCTCGGTT
>NC_137675.1:9559134-9571634 GCF_963989245.1 Nansenia antarctica | reverse complement strand
TCTCTCTCTGTGTGTGTGTGTGTGTGTGTGTGTGTGTGTGTGTGTGTGTGTGTGTGTGTGTGTGTGTGTGTGTGTGTGTGTGTGTGTGTGTGCGTGTGCGTGTGCGTGTGCGTGTGTGTGTGTGTCAGGGCTGATTGGCTGGTTAATAGGATTGTTGACACAGACGTTGGCCACATGTTCAGGCCAGCAGGCGGGGGGGTAGTAGTGGACAATACTGCTCTGTTAGCCACCGCTAGGTAGCACTAGGCTAATGGCCACTGCTACAGTACCTGACTGGCATGTAGCATTAGCTACTGTCTCTGATGGCCACTGTTAGCTAGCTGACTGGTATGTAGCTATCGGCTCCCTAATAGATTTACATTTACATTTTGGGCATTTAGCAGACGCCTTCATCCAAAGCGACTAACAAATACATTTGTCTAAGTACGTGAATCATCTATCCATCAGTCATCGCAAGAAAAAGTAATTAATGCTTGGACCAGGGGCCCTTGGCAGTCATAATGACTGAAGAAGAAATCATTATTATTATAAATATAGACATAAATAGAAACATTATATACAGTAACAACAGTCCAGTATGATTTAACATCCCCCAGCCAGCCAGAGGAGGAGTTGTACAGTCTTATCGCGGCAGGCAGAAAAGATCTCCTATAGCTCCTTAGTGCAACGCGGTTGTAATAGTCTGTTGCTAAAGGAGCTTTTCTGCTCTGCCACAGTGTCATGTAGGGGATGGGAGGGATTGTCTATGATGGCCTTGAGTTTGGTCCTCATCCTCCTATTGGCCACCTCCTCCACTGTGTCCAGGGTGACAGAGGACCGAAGCAGCTTTCCTAAAAAGCTTGTTCAGCTCTCTGGTACGTAGCGCCGCTGTCCCTCCTGGTTGTCTACTGGGCACCGTTCGCTAGCTAACAGACTCCCTAACGGCCACGCTTAACGGCTCCTAAACCTTGACGACCGCTTTGTTGTAAATGTGGGGGTCGTAGAGCTGAAGCGCGGGCACACACACACACACACACACACACATCCAGAGAGAGGGTCTACTTGTTCCACCTGCTAACTGTTGACTGCCAGGTGATTGATACCTGTATTTGTTATTCGAAGGCTCTTACAGCTGATCTCAGCATGACCTGTATTGTACTTTCAAAACACACACACACACACACACACACACACACACACTCTCTGTCCCCCTGTGTTATCAGCACGGTGATTAGGGCTCCCAGCCTGTCCAAACAGGCCAGGACAGATATCTCAGTAGGAGCAGGCAGACTTGCCAGGTTCTGACCGTGTCCATCAACTCAGCTCTTTTCCAAACAAAGTGCTGAACCTTCCTGATGTGATTGATGTTGTTGTTCCAGCGTCTGAGCCTCTGTGATGTTTAAGCCTACTGTTGAGGTGTGAGTGAGTGAGTGAGTGAGTGTGTGTGTGTGTGTGTGTGTGTGTGTGTGTGTGTGTGTGTGTGTGCGCGTGTGTGTGTGTGTGCGCGCATTTCTGTGTACATGTTGTGTGTCCGTTTCTGTGTGAGTGTGTGTGTCTGTGTCTGCGCTGTGTATGTATTTATGTGTGTGTCTGTGTGTGTATGTCTGCACCGTGCGTGTGTGTATGTCTGCGCTGTGTGGGTGTGTGTGTGTGTGTGTGTGTGTGTGTATATGTGTGTGTCTATGTGTGTGTGTGTGTGTGTGTGTGTGTATGTGTATGTCTGCGCTGTGTGTGTGTGTGTGTGTGTGTGTGTGTGTGTGTGTATATCTGCGCCGTGTGTGCGTGTGACCAGCCGAGTGGGGTTTGATGCATGACAGCCTATCAGCTGTGACTGCAGCGAGACGTTAAGCAGACAGGACAGGCTGATGAGAATGAATGGGGGTGAAGGGGATTGGCTGCTCAGCCTGCATGTATTCAATCTTCCACCCTCCCTCTCCTCTCCTCTCCTCTTCCACCCTCCTCTCCTCCTCCTCTCCCGGCCCTTGGCCACCCACATCAGCCTCCTCCTCTCATCCACCCCCTCCTCCTCCTCTCATCCACCCACCCAGGCAGACAGCCTCTCCTCCCTGCGACAGTACACCCAGAAGATGAGGCCCCTGCTGGGACTCTCCCTTCTATATTTACCCCCCCCACCCCACCTCCACCACCCCCACCACCACCACCCCACCACCTTCCAGTCCCCCAACAACAGTACTTGTCTTGTCCTGCCAAACCCCCCGCCCCCCCGTGAACATCAGGACATGTTGAACACTGCTTTTTTCTCGATCCTTGTTCCCAACGTACGTGCAGTGTACCTGGTGTTAGTTCCGTCACTTAGGCCTGGTGTTTCACACACACACACACACACACACACACACACACACACACACACACACACACACAGATGAAGCGTAATCCTACGCTAATACACATAATCCTCAACAGAGATGTTCTGTGGTAAGTGTTGTTTTTAGTCTACGACTGGGTTTAATATGTGTAGGGGAAACCAAACCACCGCCCCACCCACAGACACACACACACACCAGTAGATGACATGTAGCTTTAGAACTGAGCCATGTTAGAGTTAGGAGGGGAGGCTGGTGGAGGTAGACATCGGAGGACGGAGGCTCATCGTAACGCACGGAACGGAACGTGCCTTTTATCCCCTTCCTCGCTCTGTTCTGTGCGTTACGATGAGCCTCCGTCCTCCGATGTTTACCTCCACCAGCCTCCCCTAGTTTTCAAGTACAGGCGTTTAACACTAGAACAGCCGCGCCTTTTTTTACCTACTATGAGAGCCGCCTCGGGGTTCAAATGACCATTGAGATGACAGGAGGGTCCTGAAATTTGATCGATCAATTTACTCACAGGGTGAAATGATCCCGCCCACGGCTGTTCTAATGTTAATGCCGGTGGTCTTATCTCCAGGTGGACTATCTACCACAAAGTGTGTGACTTCCTAGTTTTTCAGTTTTTCTAACCCTGGTGGTCTGGTGTGGTTGGGGGTCTCCTCCGCAGGCTACTCCCCCAGGGATGTGGGCCCCTCCCTGGGTCTGAAGAAGTCCAGCTCCCTGGAGAGCCTCCAGACGGCCGTGGCCGAGGTGACCCTGAACGGGGACCTGCCCTTCCACCGGCCGCGGCCGCGCATCATCCGGGGCCGGGGCTGCAACGAGAGCTTCCGGGCGGCCATCGACAAGTCCTACGACCGCCCCGCCACCTCCGCCACCGCCGCCACCGCCGGGCCTGAGGAGGACGACGAGGGGATGGAGACGTGTAAGAGAGAGGGAGAGGGAGGGGAGGGAGGGAGGGAGGGTGGGATAGGGGGGGTTGGAGAGAGGGGGAGGGAGGGAGGGAGAGGTAGGGTGGGAGAAGGGGGGTTGGAGACGAGAGAGAGAGAGAGGGAGGGAGGGAGGGAGGGAGAGAGAGAGAGAGAGAGAGGGAGAGGGGGGGGAGAGAGAGTGTGTGTGGTTGTGTTAGGATGAGGGAATGGAGACATGTAAGAGAGAGAGAGAGAGAGAGAGAGAGAGAGGGGGGGGGGAGAGAGTGTGTGTGTGTGTGTGTGTTAGGATGAGGGGATTGAGACATGTAAGAGAGAGAGAGAGAGAGGGAGAGAGAGAGAGAGAGGGGGGGGGGAGAGTGTGTGTGTGTGTGTTAGGATGAGGGGATTGAGACATGTAAGAGAGAGAGAGAGAGAGGGAGAGAGAGAGAGAGAGAGAGAGGGGGGGGGGGGGAGAGAGTGTGTGTGTGTGTGTTAGGATGAGGGGATTGAGAGAGAGAGAGATACCTGACCTCACCAAGGACCAGATACTGTTAGCTGATTAGACGCAAACCAATTAAAAAACAGACGGTCATAGCCATTGGTTTTACGTCATATCAATCGTCTCCCACAGTTCCTTCAGACAGATTTAGGGTGTGTGTGTGTGTGTGTGTGTGTGTGTGAGAGACACCAAGGAAAGGGCCAAATGGAGGAGATACAAGCGCGCAATTGCATACCTTCATGCCCCCCTGCGTAATCTATTAATTCCCCTTCACGACTCAGACAAAAGCTAGTTTTAGTTTAGGGAGGTAAGTGTGTTTGTTAAAAGGTCAGGATGGAAGTCGTTCATGTGACCATTATGTCCTTTAAAGAGCACCCCCACTTTGATTGATCCTCTATCTGTCTTGATATGAAAACTTTCCGCTCTTCCTCCTGGAGATCTGTGTAGCGATGTATATCTCTCTCTTTCTCCTCTCTCTCTCTCCAAATAAGTCTCTTTCTCTCTCTCTCCTTCTCTCTCTCTATCTTTCTCGCTCTCTCATTCTCTCTCTCCCTTTCTCCTCTCTCTCTCTCCAAATATAAGTCTCTCTCTCTCTCTCTCCTCTGTCTCTATCTAAATATAAGTCTCCTTCTCATCTCTCTCTATCTAAAAATGAATCTCTTTCTTCTCTCTCTGTAAACATGAGTGTACTTCACCTCTATCTAAATATAAGTCTCTCTCCTCTCTTCTATCTAAATATCAGTGTCTCTCTCTCTAAATGAGTTTCTCCTTTCGTCTATCTAAATAGGAGTGTCTTCCTCCTCTCTCTGTAAACACGTGGTCTTCACCTCTATCTAAATATAAGCCTCTCTCTCCTCTCTTCTCTCTAAATGAGTCTCTCCTCTCTTCTATCTAAATATGAGTCTGTTTCACCTCTCTAAATGTAAATATCTCTCTCCTCTCTCCTCTCTTCTATCTAAATATGAGTCTTTGTCCTCTCCCTCTATCGAGTGTCTTCCTCTTCTCTCCATCTAAATATGACTGTCTTTCTTCTCTCTTCTATCTAAATATGAGTGTGTTCCTCCTCTCTGTCGAAATAGCTCTTTCTCCTCTCTCCCTAATATCACTTCCTCCTCTTCTATGTAAATATGAATGTCTTCCTCCTCTCTCTCTCTTCTATCTAAATGAGTCTGTCTCTCTCCTCCCTTCAATCCAAATATGAGTGTGTCTCCTCCTCTCTCTCTATCTCCACGAGTCTCTCTCCTCTCTTCTTTCTAAATATGTGTGTTCCTCCTCTCTGTCGAAACATCTCTTTCTCCTCTCTCCCTAATATCACTTCCTCCTCTTCTATGTAAATATGAATGTCTTCTTCCTCCTCTCTCTCTCTTCTATCTAAATGAGTCTGTCTCTCTCCTCCCTTCAATCCAAATATGAGTGTGTCTCCTCCTCTCTCTCTCTATCTCCACGAGTCTCTCTCCTCTCTTCTATCTAAATATGTGTGTTCCTCCTCTCTCAATGTATAGCTGAGTGTGTTTCTCACGTGTGTGTGTGTGTGTGTGTGTTCCCAGTGGAGGAGGACACGGAGGAGAGCTCCCGGTCGGGCCGTGAGTCGGTGTCCACCGTGGCGGACCTGAGCCCCCTGCCCTCCACGGAGAGACCCCTGCTCAACGGCACCGCCAAGGAGGACAAGAAGAAGAAGGGAGAGAAGGACAAGAAGAAGGGAGAGAGAGACAAAGACAAGGACAAGGAGAAGAGCAAGGCCAAGAAGGGCATGCTGAAGGGCCTGGGGGAGATGTTCAGGTGAGGAGGGGTCTCACACACACACACACACACACACACACTACACACACACATACAAACATACACACACACACACACACACACACGCGCACACACACACACACACACACACACACACACACACACATGCACAGACACACATACACACACACATGACCAATACACACGTGCACACACACACACATGCACAGACACACATACACACACACACATGACCAATACACACGTGCACATACACACCGCAACGCATCACATCTGCATACACTCCACAACATGCACATGCACATGCACACTGCAATACGCACGCACACACACACACACAGCTACCCGGCTCTCTGTTCTCAGTCCTAGTCCGACCTCCGTTACGATTGGCATCCCGGGGCCAGACCTTTCCTCCCTGCCCTGCGTCTTATTGGCTGGGAGGCGCGTGCGTTGCCAGGGAGGCGCGTGCGTTTCCAGGGAGGAGCGTGCGTTGCCAGGGAGGAGTGTGCGTTGCCAGAGAGGCGGTGATGCAGCCATACATCATCACATTAGCGCGGGCGTGTCTGAGGAGGGAATGCTGACTGGTGTGTGAGAGGGGCAGGATAATGAGCTCCACAGGGAAGGCCTACCTGGCAACATAGAGGCAGACGCATGTATACAGGCTGTGTTTGGCCTGGGGGGGGTGTGTGTGCGGGTGTGAGACTATGTGTTTGTGAGACTTTGTGTGGGTGTGAGACTGTGTGGGTGTGTGTGTGTGGGTGTGTGTGTGTGTGTGTGTGTGTGTGTGTGCGCATTTGTGTGTGTGTGTGTGTGTGAGACTGTGTGCTTTTGTGAGACTGTGCGTGCGCGTGCGTGTGTGTGTGAGACTGTGTGTGTGTGAGACTGTGTGTGTGTGAGACTGTGTGTGTGTGTGTGTGTGTGTGTGTGTGTGTTAGGGCTGCACGATTAATCGATTTTAAATCGAAATCGCGATTTGAGATGATGCGATTAACAAATCGCAAAGCCTGCGATTTGGGATACGTTATACAGCGCGTCGGATTCAACGTCAATGAACGCACACACCCAAGAACAACAACAACACTGCACGTGAAACGCCCACGTGTGAATCTGTGAAGACGTTTCAGTAGCTAGCAACATTAATGGTGTGGATAAATCGCTTCAAAAACAACATCTCTGTTGTAGGGAAGTATTTCGGGTTTAGGACGACAGATGTGCAACAACAGCAGGTGTTGCGCACAACCTGTCGTGGAACAGTCGCTCCATCCAGAGGCAAGGAGAGTTGAGTGAAAGTCCCGTAGCCCAGTCTAACGTTAAGCAACCTAGGGCCGGTTTCACAGACAAGGCTTAAGCCTAGTCCTGGACTAAATCACACTTTCAATGTAAAATCTCCATTGAAGATGCTTTTTAGTCTAGGATTAGTCCTAAGCCTTGTCTGTGAAACCAGCCCCTAGTGTTTTAGAGTCGTTTGCGGCTGTTACGGTGTATGAAAAGGGATCACGAAGGCACCGTGAAATAACCAATTCCATCACGCACTACCTCGCTTTATAAAGACATGGTGTCTATTAACACTGTGAGCAACGAAGAGTTTAAAAAAACTCATCCAAACGCTGGATAAAAGATATGCGGTTCCCTCCCGCATGTACTTTAGTCATGTGGCCATCCCGGAAACGTATGTAGCGGAATGTAGGAAGATACTTGAGATGGAGCTGAAACATGTGGAGTACTATTATACATATTATATTGTTATAGTACATATTATTATATGCAACAACAACAACCGATCTGTCGGGCAGGACGACCGAGCCGTATCTCAGTCTCACCGTGCTTCATACATTACGACGACGCGTTGAAGAGTTGCCTGGCCCTGCAAACGGTATACTGTCCTGCTTTATCTATTTCAATGTTTACAGAAAGGACCTATTATTCTTTACTGGACATTTTTATTATCACTTTATTTAACTTGATTGCAGTATGTGCAATATTTAGAGGCTGCTCCTGAGCCATAATTGAATAACCTTGTTTGTAGAAAGGTCCTATTTTATTTTCATATTGGAATTGTTAAAACATTTGGACACTTGTTGAGAGAAACAAAATCACAGCTGTTTAAAAAAAACATAAAATAAATATGTTGTTCCAATTCATATCTTTTAAGTTCTCATCCTTGCATTAGAATTAGAGCAGTTAACAGTTTGATGGTATCATGTATGCTCTCTGAAATTTGCCCATGATAGAAGGTGATAGACAGATTCATCCAATGCAAAGTATTTTTGAAAGGACCTGCCCTTTTCCAAACAGCTTCCAATGACGCTATCCTAGATGGTTGTGTGAAACAAACCATCTGAGTCAGGTTAGTAATGCTCCATCACATCTATTACACAGTGAATCTTAAACTGAAGCTTGACTTTAAAGCAAACCAACGTAAGTTTCATGTAAGTTTAGTTCTTTCACTCGTAACTCGGGCTGTGGGGGTGCTAGAGACGGGAGCCAATTTGTGCTCCTAAATCCCCCGAAGACGTACACACAAACTCACGTTGATACGACCTTCCTAGCCGGAGATATGGCCGCACTTTACAAAAACTTCTTTAAAAAAATAATAATCGCAAATTACATCGCAATCGCAATATCTGTCAGAATAATCGCAATTCGATTTTTTTTGCCCAAATCGTGCAGCCCTAGTGTGTGTGTGTGTGTGTGTGTGTGTGTGTGAGAGAGACTGTGTGTGTGTGAGAGACTGTGTGTGTGTGCGTGTGTGCATGTTGCAGTGTGCATGCCTTTGTGGCACAGGCATACACACACACACACACACACACGCCATGCTACTGGACCTGTTGGTCAATACCCCCTGGTGTGTACTGAGCTCCATTAGCAGGGTGTTTCAGGGAAGCTGCAGGGAGGCAGTGTTGCCAGGTGGGATTGTTTTCCAGCCTAACCACAGTCTAAAATCCACCCAGTGTGATCATAAGTAGCCCAATTGGGCGGGAATACACCCTATCTGGCAACACTGCAGGGAGGTGCAGGGCTCCACACTGCCAGGAACCAGCTCCTCTGAGGCCCGGCCTGGGGTGGCGGTGTACCAGACCAGCTCAGATGACACTGGAGCTGCTCATTGATCCGTGTGTGTGTGTGTGTGTGTGTGTGTGTGGGGGGGGGGTCTTAACCCTCTCATCTCTTTGGGCTCACACTGCCACCCAATCACAGCTTCATTAGCGTCAGCCTCGGCGTTCAAGCAGGCGCCCTAGCGTAGCCAGGCCTGCTCACACACACACACACACACGCACACGCGCACACACACACACACACACACACACACACACACACACACACACACACACACACACACACACACACAGCCCTGCTCTGAGCACACACAGAGAGACACACACATACACACACACACAGCCCTGCTCTGATCGCCACTTGGACCCTCAGCAAAGCCCAGTCTGCTGTCCCAAGCTGTGGCAGAGTGAGAGTGTATTAATATTAATAATAATAATAATAATGATATATGTTAGTTGACACTTGTACCCTCCTGGGTGAGCGTCCTGGTCTGAGGCTGACGTTTGGACAACGTGGTTGTCAAGAGAGACCTCATCGCTTCGAGACGCACAGCAAGCTCCTCCCTCTGACACATTTTGGGGCCGCACCGGTCACGTGACCAGCCCTGCGCCCCCCGCCATTCCTAGTGTCTGTTTGATACCATTCCTAGTGTCTGTTTGATACAATTCCTCATCCCGTTCCATGCGCTACAATGAGGGGAGTATTAAGGGGAGTATTAAGGGGAGTATTAAGGGGAGTATTAAGGGGAGTATTAAAGGGAGTATTAAGGGGAGTATTAAGGGGAGTATTAAAGGGAGTATTAAGGGGAGTATTAAGGGGAGTATTAAGGGGAGTATTAAACGCCTCCATGTCGTGATGAACGCGCTCTTCTTCTTCGTCTTTTCTCTCTTCCCCCGCAAAGTTACACTTACCCACGTAAATCGAGTGTCCTCTGGGAGGAAGAGGGGTGGGTGTTTTTGTGCGTGCGTGTGTGTGTGTGTGTGTGTGTGTGTGTGAGAAGGAGATAGAGGAAAGTGTGTGGGTGAAAAAGAGGGAGTAAGAGGTGTGTGTGAAGAAGAGGTGTGAAGAGGTGTGTGTGTGTGTGTGTGTGTGTGTGTGTGTGTGTGTGTGTGTGTGTGTGGAGGAGCTGGAGGGAGGTGGTGTTTTAAGCAGTCTTAATGAAAGCCAGTGGAGTGGAGAGGGGAAGTGTCACCCGTCGCCGTGGTGATAGATGGTGCTGCACGGTGTGAACATGAACACATCAGCGTAGGGCTTTCTGGAACATCTGAGACGCTTGTTGATAAATTAATCAGGTAATGGACCCCCCCACACTGTCTCTCTCTCTCTCTCCCTCTCTCTCCCTCTCTCTCTCTCTCCCCCCCCCTCTCTCTCTCTCTCTCTCTCTCTCTCTCCCCCTCTCCCCCTCTCTCTCTCCCTCTTTCAAACTTGTCCTTCTCTCTTCTTGTCATTCTTTCTCTTTCTTTTTCTTTCTCCCTTTCTCTCTCTCTCTCTCTATCACACACTCATCCATCTCTCTCCTTCATCAACTTTTTCTCTGTCGTTATCGTTATTCGTTGTTTCTCTCTCTCTCTCCCCCTCCCTCGCTTCCTCCCCCAATTCCCTCCGTTCCAAACTTTTCTTTTGAAGGTAAGCTCAGATACACTCCCCCCCTCTCTGTGTCTCTCTCTGTGTCTCTCTCTGTGTCTCTCTCTCTCTCTGTCTTTTTTTTTTTTTCTCGCTCTCAATCACACACTCATCCATCTCTCTCTATCTCATCATCTTGTTCTCTCTCGTTATCATTATCTCTCTTTTCTCCCTCCCTCCCTCCTCCCCTCCCTAACTAACTCCCTCCCTCCACTCCCCATCACTCGGTCCCGCCGAAAATGAGTGTCTCCCTCAGTGGTCCCCCAGTTGAAATAACGGCTTGAAATGAAAAAAAATGTAAATGACTTCCCTCCTCCGTTCTAAACTTCAGAGCTTTTCTTTGCAGCTTATTGAGCTCAGATACCCCCCGTCTCTCTCGCTCCTTCCCCCTCTCTCTCCATCTATTCCTCTCTCTCTCTCTCTCTCTCTGCAGGCCATTTCCCTTTTCAATAATAATCAGGGCTCCATCAGAGAGCTGAGCTGAGCCAAAGTCATTCCGTCACCAGGGCCTCGTCTGGAGTCAATCAACCTGAGGAGTCTGTCAGGTGCCTCCCGGTTGGTTTAGCATCTCCCTTCCCATGAATATAATTACTCTGACTCGCTCATATTTGCTCGCCGCTTATGAACTTTAAAACCAGCTCATGCAGAAAGGCTCTTGTCAAGCTGCAGCTGAGCGCTCGAGTCCGGAGGTGAAACTTTTGCGTCGTGCAGTTGGTGTTTCTAAGTTCTCGTAAGTTGTAACTCGTGCTAGCGGTAGGCGGTGGTTTTAGCGATAGCAGATCATTTTTTTATACGGTTCACGTCAGATTCTTAGCAGATGAGGTCTTGGCTGTTTTCTACAGCGTGGGTTCATCAGGAGGGAATGATAGAGGCGAGGTCGGGTCACCTTGTTGTTGTTGTTGTTGTTGGTGTTGTTGTAGTAGTTGTTGTTCTAACTCACAAACTGACAACTGACAAAGACTTCCAGAACACTGGCCATTTAGAGAGCCAAGTGTTTCATTTATGTGGTATTGACCTAGCAACAATAGCAACAATACTTTGATTGGCTACGACACTGAAACATCATCATGTATGCATTTTTGGTGAATAACGTCGCCCTCGGTACTAAATCAGTAGAATGTCGACAGTTTGGCCGCCTTTATTTACCATCGGCACTAAATAACCAGGGGGGTATTCACATCAACGTCGCTAAAGGAAAATCCTGGCTTATTTTTGATAACTCTCGCCAGATTTATCAAAATAAGGATGGATTTTACTTTAGCAATGTTAGTGCCTCACCCCTGACAGAGAAGCTGTCTCTCTCCCCCCACATTCAAACAGCCCTGAGGACAGTGAGAAGATGATAATCGGTAGTTGAAAGCCTGATGATTGTCACCCATCACCCATCATTCTAACATAATCTCCTCTCTCCAATCTCCCCAAGACACACACACACACACACACACACACACACACATACACACACACACACACACACACGCACACAGAAAAAAGAGAGTGGCAACGTTTCATTTGTGTGTACAGGGATATAGCATGACTCGAAATCACTAGAATGTTGATAAACACTAAACATCTCTCTCCCCCCTCCTCCCCCCTCTCTCCTCCTCTCTGTTCCAGGTTCGGGAAGCACCGTAAGGACGGAGAGAAGATGGAGAGGAAGGGCTCCAGTAAGTGGAGGCAGGAGGAGACGCAGGTGTCGGAGGAGGAGACCCTGAGGATGAGGCTGGAGCAGGAGAGGTGAGGCACACACCTCCAACACACCGCCAACACACCTCCAACACACCGCCAACACACCTCCAACACACCGCCAACACACCTCCAACACACCTCCAACACACCGCCAACACACCTCCAACACACCGCCAACACACCTCCAACACACCGCCAACACACCTCCAACACACCGCCAACACACCTCCAACACACCTCCAACACACCGCCAACACACCGCCAACACACCTCCAACACACCGCCAACACACCTCCAACACACCTCCAACACACCGCCAACACACCGCCAACACACCTCCAACACACCTCCAACACACCGCCAACACACCTCCAACACACCGCCAACACACCCCCAACACACCCCCAACACACCTCCAACACACCCCCAACACACCCCCAACACACCCCCAACACACCCCCAACACACCCCCAACACACCTCCAACACACCCCCAACACACCCCCAACTCACCCCAACACACCTCCAACACACCGCCAACACACCCCCAACACACCTCCAACACACCCCCAACACACCCCCAACACACCCCCAACACACCCCCAACACACCTCCAACACACCGCCAACACACCCCCAACACACCCCCAACACAC
>NC_137675.1:9544134-9554134 GCF_963989245.1 Nansenia antarctica | reverse complement strand
ACGCCTGGGCTCTGATAGATACTGTTAGCTTTAGCCTGGCTGGGCTCGGGGACGACCCTGGGGAGAAGGCTGTTTCCTCCTGGTTCTCTGTCTCTCACACACACACACACACACACACACACACACACACACACACACATACAGCGGACACTCACCCACACACATACACACACACACTCTCACACACATTCTCTCTCTCTCTCCGTCTCTCTCTCCCTCCCTCTCTCTCACACTCTCTCTCTCCCCATCTCTCTCTCTCTCTCTCTCCCTCTCTTCCTCTCTCTGTCTCTCTCTCCCTCTCTCTCTCTCTCTCTCTCCCTCTTCCTCTCTCTGTCTCTCTCTCCCTCTCTCTCTGTCTCTCTCTCTGTCTCTCTCCCTCTCTCTCTCTCTTTCTCTCTCTCCATCTCTCTCTGTCTCTCTCTCCCTCTCTCTTCCTCTCTGTCTCTCTCTCCGTCTCTCTCTGTCTCTCTCTCCGTCTCTCTCTGTCTCTCTCTCCGTCTCTCTCTCTCTCTCCTACCCATGGCCTGGCACAGTCCACTGGAGTTTCAAGGCGGCCATCTTGTCCATCCTCCTCCTCCGTCCCCCATCCTTCCAGCCAGGCCATCCTACTGATGCTTCTGTATTCCTGCCATGTATCCAGACTCTGTCTGAACCAATGGGACCACATCATCATATAAAAGACTGGGGGAAACCAACCAGTATATAGCCTCAAACACACTGCAGCACCCGCCACCACTGCAGGGCTGTCGAGCCTCAAACGCAGCGCCACACACCCCAGTGGCTTTCATCTCCCCGGCCCCAAACTGAGTTTTTGGGAGATGTGGTTTCTGACACGTCCCCCGTCTCCTCTGTGTGTTATTGTATAAATACTGGATACATACTGGAGGTGGGACTGATCTATAATTCATTGTGCTGCTGCTGCTGCTGCTGCTGGTTCTTTGAATGGCCTTGTTGGAGACGGATCTAAGAGAGTGAAGGTGGTGTGTGTGTGTGTGTGTGTGTGTGTGTGTGTGTGTGTGTGTGTGTGTGCGTGCGTGCGTGCGTGCGTGCGTGCGCGCGCGTGCGTGTGTGTAAATGTGTGTGTGTGAGAGAGAATTATTGGTCTACCATGGCCTGGAGCACATTTTGAACAAACAGAATCATTGATACAACATCATAACATGTCAAGCACAACTGCTGCTACCGACTTAATGACCCAATCCCAGTTCACCCCTCGGCCCTACCACTTAGTCCTACCCTCCGTTAGCCCTACCACTTAGCCCTACCCCTCTGTTAGCCCTACCCCTCTGTTAGCCCTACCACTGTGTGCACTCCAAAACGAGGGGTAGGGGTTAAAACATTTCGAAATGGGATTGGGCCAAGAGTTTTCAGTTCAGAAGCCGTGGTAGCAGCAACACAAACACCTCTGAGACGTTCTAACATTCCGTCCAGGCCTCTTCGGGGGCACACCAGACCAGCATATCTGAAGAGTTAGAACCAGGAAGTGTGTTTCCTGTTTCCTGTTTGACCCCCCCCTTGCCCTAACCCCCCCCCCCCCCACCTCCCATACACAGAACAGGAAGTGAATGAGATGCCCCTATCAGAGGGAGAGATGGGAACCCTGTGGTGTTTCCCACAGTAGAAGAGAGCGTTGACTCATTAAAACACTGTATGGTGTGTGGGGTTAGTTAGGTGCTGGGGACACTATATACAGGAAGGAGAGCAGGAGGAGGTGGGGGGGGGGGGGGTTGGACTGGACAAACAGTCCTTTATCAGAGGGGGGGGGGGGGGGGTGCTTGGCTTGCTCTCCCAGGGCTGCTGGAACCAGAGCCTAAACACAAAACGTCACACTCGATGTCTCTGTGGCTCCGTGACTCGAGCACGGCGCTAACAACGCTGATGTTGTGGGTTCGATTCCCGCCGGGACCGTATATATAGGACAAACATACTCACTCACTGCGACGTAAGTCGCTTTGGATAAAAAGTGTCAGCTAAACGGCATATATGACGTCCTCCCTAGATGTAGACGTGAACTGTTTGGGGTTCTGGTTCCGAGGGCCGAGGCGGTGTGGCGGGTCGACCTTCCAGAGTGGTGTGTGGTGTGCTGGGGCCCGGAAAGCTCAGTGACTCACACTCACACCCACGGAACCCACAGTCTAGCCTTCTGTGTCTCTGACGGACAGCCAGGCATACAGTCTGTGACAATGAGTTGTTGTGTTGGTCCCCCAACCATTTCTCCGAACGAAGAAAGCCAGAATATTGCGGAGGACCCGTCAAGCCTCTCTCTCTCTCCCTCTTCCCCTCTCTCTCGCTCTCTCTCTCTCTCTCTCTCTCTCTCGCTCTCTCTCTCTCTCTCTCTCTCTCTCTCTCTCTTTCACTCTCTCTCTTTCACTCTCTCTCTCTCTCTCTCTCTTTCACTCTCTCTCCTCTCTCTCTCTCTCTCTCTCTTTCCACTCTCTCTCTCTCTCTATATAAAAATGTCAACTCACCCCTTTTCTTTTACAGCTTGGCAGAGGAGGGAAAACAAACCAGCAGCTGCATAAATATACAGCAGGAATTTCATTTTCTAATTGCCTGAGTTTGAGCGCCTCTCCGAAGTAGGGCCCATCACCAGTTGACATGTGACTGCCGAGTGTAAAATGATTTTGCCAGGAGCTTCAGGGAGCCCCCAAAGGGGGGGGGTGGAGGGGGGGGAACGTCAGCCGCTTCCTGCTCCCGTAAGAGAGAAGAGAGAAGAGAGAGCTATGAATGACTGAGCTCTGTCAACTTCAATCATCTCGGTTGCTACATCGCTGAAACAACAATGAGGAGGAGAGAGAGGAGAGGAGAGGAGGAGGGAGGGAGGGAGGGAGGGGAGGGGAAGGGGGGGGGGGGGGTGTTCTGTGGAGTTCATGGCTGAATGCAGATTTTTGATACACACACACACACACACACTGTGAAATGGACTCTACTCGGGAAGGAATATAGATCACGGTTGTAATAGACGCAGGCGAGCCAGAGAGGGAGAGCTGAGGAGATTGGTTGTTGAGCCTCCTCTGCGTGTGTTGGCTGGTCTGGAGAGTTTGGATTGTTGTTGTTTGAGTGGTCGTGGTGGTGCGTTGCTGCCGGTGGAAACGGTGTGTGTGTGTGAGGTCAGAGTTCTGGCTGTGTGCTGAGTTAGGCCGGCCTGGTCCACCGCCAAGTTTGGTGACCTTTCCTGGCCGGCCCTCTCCATCTGCTAAGAATAATATTGTTGTGCAAAAAAAAAAAGAGAGACTTTTTTTTTATCTGTACGACCTTTTTTCCCACAATTACCGCAAACTATTTCACAAGGTCTGAGTGCAATGATTGACATCTGGTAACATTTCTCATAATTGTGTGTGTGCGTGTGCATGGATGTGTGTGCGTGTGGACTTCTGTGTGTGTGTGTGTGTGCGCATCTGTGTGTGTGTGTATGTGTGTGTGTGTGTGTGTGTGTGTGTGTGTGTGTGTGTGTGTGTGTGTTTGTGTGTGTGTGTGCGTCTGTGTGTGTGTGTGTGTGTGTCTGTGTGTGTGTGCGGCGGTGTGCATCTGTGTGTGTGTGTCTGTGTGTGTGTGTGTGTGTGTGTGTGCGTCTGTGTGTGTGTGTGTGTCTGTGTGTGTGTGCGGCGGTGTGCGTCTGTGTGTGTGTGTGTGTGTGTGTGTGTGTGCGTGTGTGTGTGTGTGTGTGCGCGTCTGCGTGTGTGTGTGTGTGTGTGTGTTGTGTATGTTATCAGCTTTAGAGGTTCCGAAAACCCTCCGCTTCTCGGTTGCCAAGAATTATTCATTTGGTGAGGTTATGTTATTGTGTTATTTACATTTACATTTTTGGCATTTAGCAGACGCCTTATTCCAAAGCGACTTACAATCAATACATTTGAATACTAAGCATGTGAATCATCAGTCCACCATTCGTAGCAGGAAGAGTAATCTAGCTCGGGCCCGGGGCCACTGATAGAAGGAAAAACCTTCTCCTATCACCTTCTTCTAAAACCTAGTTTGTTTGTTTTTGTTTGTTTTTTACACTAGAGAAACAGTACAAGGGGGGCAATAGAAGTTCTTAGGGACACAGTAGAGGGGAAAGCGGGTGTCTTTAGGAGACGTAGTGCTGGGGGGCAGAAGATGTCTCAGGAGGAGCAGTTAAGGTGTAACCTGACGAGATGGGTCTTCAGTCTACGACGGAAGATGGGTAGTGACTCTGCCGTTCTGACAGCCGTGGGGAGCGGGGTGACATGAGAGTATTTGGGGAGGTTAAATACCAGCCGGGCAGCAGCATTCTGGATGTTATTGGCTGCCAGAGCGTACCATATCTACCATATCCATGTGTATTATTACTGGTACAGTACAGTGAATGCCAAACATATTCCTTCAGATGGAGGGTAAAGCCAAGTGAATTACCCAGCCCATGTCTGTCTAGTTGTAGCCAGGGGGAGGCTGGTGGAGGTAGACATCTCTCTGGTTCTCCTCCTGATGGACCCCCCCCCCCCCACCCCCTGGTTGACCCCCCTCCCCTCCCTGGTAGACTGTCTGGGGGTCTCAAATGATTCACCCCCCCCTCTCCCAGGCAGGGTAGTTATTGAATCACCACGGTTACCTTCACTCTGGCCTTTAAAGGAAGAGAAGGGCCTCAGAGGGAGCGGAGCGGCCGCGGCGTATCACACACACGCCAGAACCCCCTGATGATGAAACGGCCCACACACACGCACACACACACACACACACACGCCAGAACCCCCTGATGAAACGACCCACACACAAACACACATACTCACACACACGCCAGAACCCCCTGATGAAACAACCCCCACACACACACACACACACACACACACTCACTCACACACACGCCAGAACACCCTGATGAAACGACCCACACACACACACACACAGGCCAGAACCCCCTGATGAAACGACCCCCACACACACACACACACACACACACACAGGCCAGAACCCCCTGATGAAACGACCCACACACAAACACACACACACACACACACACACATAGGCCAGAACCAGATGATGAAACGACCCGCGCAGCCAGACATGTCTCAACTGAAACCAGTTATTATTCTTTCCTGTTTTGTTTCTCTTACGCAACGCAATTAAAGTAGTAAGGCTTCTGATGTTTCACTGTCTGATAAGACCCAGGGAGACGCAGGCAGGCAGGCACACACGCGAGCGCACACACACACACACACACACACACACACACGCACACTCACAAACAGACAGATGACGAGGAAAGGGTGTTTGAATGCTGGCCCAGTCAGGGTCTGCAGAGTTGGTGTACCAAAGGGCAATTAATTCCCCACATTGAAAGTGAGTAAACACACACACACACACACACACAGCTAATCCCCCTGCATTCAGATGGCTTTGAGATGCCCAGCAGTCATACACACATATGCATATAAACAAACACACACACACACACACACACACACACACATAAACAAACACAAACACAAACACACACACACACACACACACACACACACACATAAACAAACACAAACACACACACACAAACACAACCACGCACTCATACGAAGCGATCCAACCGCCACACACTGAACTGCCACTGGATGTTGGTGGGAAAATCAGCTTCAGAACAACAAACTGTTGAGAGCAGTGAGATTATGTCTAGAGGGAGAGACGCCTTTCTGACTGGAACACGTACACACACACACACACACACACGGCAGACATAAAAGATTGTCATCATACAATCCACTTATTGCTCATTTTGAGTGTGTGTGTGTGTGTGCGTGCGTGCGTGCGTGCGTGCGTGCGTGCGTGCGTGTGTGCGCGAGCGAGCGTCATTCACACAAATCCATCATCCGATGTTTGACCTCTCTCTGTTGTATCAAGCTGCCTCACTCCCTCTCATGGTCTCCCAACACACACACACACACACACACACACACACACACACACACACACACACACACACTTCTCCTCCTCCCATCCCAAGCCGTTCCATCTTCCATGGTCGTCGTCATAGAGATATGGGTCCAGTATGCTAAACGGGAGCTGAACCCTGCGGGGGGGGGATATTAATGTTGGGGGGCTCGCTCCTCTATCTGCTGCTCTGACAGCACCCTCTCTTCATCTGACCTCTGACCCCCGGCCCCTCGCACCTCCTCCCTGACACTGGGCCTCGGGCCAAAACCGCTGCATGGGAGCAGTACCGAGTGGAACGGAGGAGGGGAGGAGAGGGGAGGGTAGTGGAGAGGAGAGGAGAGGAGAGGAGAGGAGGTTAGAAGAGGGGAGTGGAGAGGAGGAGAGGAGGGGAGGGGAGGGTAGTGGAGAGGAGAGGAGAGGAGAGGAGGTTAGAAGAGGGGAGTGGAGAGGAGGAGAGGAGGGGAGGGGAGGGTAGTGGAGAGGAGAGGAGAGGAGAGGAAAGGAAAGGAGAGGAGAGGGTAGAGGAGGGGAGGGGAGGGGAGAGGAGAGGAGAGGAGGGGAGGGGAGGGTGGAGGAGAGTAGAGGAGAGGAGAGGAGGGGAGGGTAGAGGAGAGGAGAGGAGAGGAGGGAGGGTGGAGGAGAGGAGAGGAGGGGAGGGTGGAGGAGAGGAGAGGAGGGGAGGGTGGAGGAGAGTAGAGGAGAGGAGAGGAGAGGAGGGGAGGGTAGAGGAGAGGAGAGGAGGGGAGGGTGGAGGAGAGGAGAGGAGGGGAGGGGCTGGCTCGGGAGGGAGAGGGTGGAGGATGAGGGGAGGGGAGGCCTCTCGATCTGACCTCTCCATGGCTCGGTCGAAAAGAAGTCAAGTGATCCTGTCACGCATTAAATAACTCAGGAGGGAGGGAGGGAGGGGGTTTTCCTGTTCTTTCTCTTCATGATCTCCCTGCGACCCCGCAGCCTAAATACAGCATGTTGTTATGGTGATGGGTGACCACGCCCCCCTCCCCTCTCCGTGGCCTGCAGCAGGCTGGAGGACTGGAGAGAGCAGGGTTCTCTAGGCTCTCTGGAGAGACTTGGATCTGATTAGATGTTTGTATACACACATACAGAGACATACACACATACAGAGACATACACACAGTGACACTCATACACACTCACCTGCACTCTATAGCCGTGGCCTTTGACCCCACTGACTGGCCTGGTCTGGTCTGGTCTGGTCTGGTCTGGTCTGGTCTGGTCTGGCTGACTGACTGTAGACTTCCGCCCTAGATTGAAGACCTCCGTTTTTTCAGGCTACAGAACTGTCCCTCCTGAGACCTCCTCATCCCCTCTACCTCCCTGTACAGACCTCTCCATCCCCTCTACCCCCCTGGA
Organism: Nansenia antarctica; assembly: GCF_963989245.1. Taxonomy (NCBI): domain Eukaryota; kingdom Metazoa; phylum Chordata; class Actinopteri; order Argentiniformes; family Microstomatidae; genus Nansenia; species Nansenia antarctica. The sequence goes on along the minus strand of NC_137675.1, from coordinate 9,546,880 downwards.
CAGACCTCTCCATCCCCTCTACCCCCCTGTACAGACCTCTCCGTCCCCTCTACCCCCCTATACAGACCTCTCCATCCCCTCTACCCCCCTGTACAGACCTCTCCATCCCCTCTACCCCCCTGTACAGACCTCTCCATCATCTCTACCCCCTGTACAGACCTCTCCATCCCCTCTACCCCCCTGGACAGACCTCTCCATCCCCTCTACCCCTGAACCAGAGAGTTCCCCCCCCCTGTACAGTCTCTCTAAAAAAAAAAAGCATTCTTCCTCCTTCTATCATCATGACTGCCAGTGGCCCCTGGCTCGAACATAGATGACTGTTTCTTGCGATGACTGATGGACAGATGATTCACTTCCTTAGTCAAATGCAGGGCTTAAAGTTCTCCGGCACGGTGCCGGATTTCCGGCGCGGGGGAATTTTTAGAAAAAAGAAAAAAAATCAGTCGGCATTGCGGCATTGCGCCGACGTGGTGGCGGGTGCGCTGTTTCGCAAATAAGTTAGCTTTCGTGTTTGCTAGCGAAACAGCTGATAGTTGATGTTGACTGCTCAAGGAGAATACATATTTGAAAGTACAGAATGCCTGAGAGCCTTATATTGCATTATATTACATTATATTTTGAATGGTCATCTGGTGCCTGAATATTGTTTTTTCCTTTACATATACAGTATAATGAAATTTCCACCATAAATTGATGGAGAAAGGGCACAAATTGGTGCATATCAATTCACCAGAATGCAAGAAATTCAGTGTTTGATGCTCGTTTAAGGACCCCCAGACAGCCCCGCTTCATGGGTCCCCCCCGATGTCAAACACCACTGGTACCACCTCCGCCTAATTTTGAGCCAGGAAAAACCCTGAGTAGTGACGGGAAGCCTTATGGGACGTGGTGCCAAGAAGGAGAATATAAGTGATAGTGGCTTAATAAGTAATCAGTTTGTTCTTTTAAAGACATGTATATATTTTATTCTGTATTGTTATAGTGATAGTGGCTTAATAAGTGATGCAATCAGTTTGGCCTTTTAAAGACATCTAAATATATTATTTTATTTTGTATTGAGTATAAAACAGTATTATGAATGAATGAATGAATGGTCGGTCTTTATTGTCATTAATACAGTACAGGTACCATACAACGAAATTTAGGAGGGGGGGCTCCCCTGGTGCTTGGAAAAAGACTAAAAACACGAGGGCCAAGGGTAAAATAAAAAAGGGAAAAGAGCTGGTTTACATAAATAAAGGCTATGTACACTATCTACTATACTACTATACTATACAATCAAACACTGTGCTGTACTCTATGCTATGCTATAAATATCCTAACTTTTCCTATATCTGAACCTTATGTACACAAGGGTTGTCATATTGCACATAGTATTGTTGCACATTCATTTAAAGTATTAATGCATTTTAACATTGAGACATATATTTTGTATTGACTATAAAATAGTATTAATGCATTTAAACATTGAGACAAGAAGCTGTCTTCTGTACCCGCTCTCCCAATATCTCAAACTGTGACACCCCTCCCCAAGAAAAGTTTCAGGCACAGGATTTTTTCCCACTTTAAGCCCTGCAAATGTATTTGGTCTAAGTCACTTTGGATAAAGGTGTTTGCTAAATGCCCAGAATGTAAAAGTGTGATGTAGATGGCTGGTCTGACTGGTCTAGCCAGGGTCTTGGTGGTCTTGGTGGTCTTGGAGGTCTTGTTGGTCCTTTGGTTTAATTGAGAAACCCAACATGCCCTGAGAAGGGTTGGAGCTCTGAGCTCCACTGCCTTGACAACGCTAAGCTTCGGAGCTGAAAAGGCGCTTTTCTGGGTATGTGTGTGTGGGGGGGGGGGGGGGGGTTTGTGTGCATACAAGTGTGTGTGTGGGGTCTGTGTGTTTTAAGTGTGCATGCGTGTGTGTGTGTGTTGTGTGTGTGCGTGTGCGTGCGTGTGACCGTGTGTGTGTGTGTGTGTGTGTGTGTGTGTGTGTGTGTGTGTGTGTGTGTGTGTGCGTGCGTGTGACCGTGAGTGTGTCTGTGTGTGTGTGTGTGTGTCTCCCTCTACACCAAGTCTCTTGGCTCGGTAATCTCTTCACATGGGCTCTCCTACCACAGCTACGCAGACGACACTCAACTCTTCCTGTCCTTCCCCCCGTCTGATGTACACGTGGCAACCCGTATCTCAGCATGTCTCGCTGACATTTCAACTTGGATGGCTGACCACCATCTCAAGCTCAATCTTAACAAGACCGAGCTCCTCTTCATCCCCGGGAAAGCCTGCCCTCTCCAAGACTTCTCCATCACAGTGGAGAACTCTACTGTAACCCCCTCCCTGACAGCCAAGAACCTTGGAGTGATCCTGGATAACCGACTATCCTGTGCGGAGAACATTGCAGCAACGGCTCGCTCCTGCAGATTCTTCCTCTACAACAGGGGTGCTCACACTTTTTGGAACCAAGATCTACTTTTCAAGTAGCCAGTCTGCCAAGATCTACCAGTCTAGTTTCAACATCGCAAACGTACATGCACGTACTACAAACACACACACACACACACACACACACACACACACACACACACACAGTTCCCAGCCTGCATAGTAAACATAGTACACTTTCCCTCTCTCTGTCACACAGCCACAGGAGAAGACCATCACAAACCCTCCCTCTTTGCTATTCTCGCTCACACACATTCACACACACACACACACACACACACACACACACACACACACACACACACACACACACATTTGCCAT
>NC_137675.1:9529134-9539134 GCF_963989245.1 Nansenia antarctica | reverse complement strand
AGTGATGGAGGTGTCTGGTCTGGGTCTGGTCTGGGGTCTGGGTCTGGGTCTGGTCTGGTCTCAGTCTGGGTCTGGTCTGTTTACACACACACACACACTCTCTCATTCAATGGTCTCAGGTGGTTGAGTGGCATCCTAAAAGCTCTGCAGCTGTGTGTGTGTGTGTGTGTGTGTGTCTCTGCCTCGGGTCCAAGTGGTGATCAGAGCGGAGCTGTCTATCTGTATGCATGTCTGTCTGTCTGCGTCTCTGCGTGTGCGTGTCTGTGCGTGTGTGTGTGTGTGTGTGTGTGGTGTCTCGTGACAGGACGTGGGTAGCAGTCCTGCCCTAGCCTCAGGTTTCACCCAGCAGGAGGGCCAACATTAAAGCTGTCATCACCAGCTAGGGAGGGAGGGGGGGGGGGGGGGGAGAGGGAGGGAGGGAGGGATGGAGGGAGAGAGAGATGGAGGGAGAGAGAGAGGTAGAGATGGAGGCAGAGAGAGATGGATGGAGGGAAAGAGGGAGGAAGAGATAGAGGGAAGGAGGAAGGGAGAGATGGAGGAAGGGAGAGAGGGAAGACAGTTAATGGGCCCATCCTTTGAAAAGAATGAATATGACTGTCTATGAATATTATACAGTGATGAAAAGGTGTCTTCCTAATCAAATATGACATTATGAAGTACTCAATTTAAAAAAAGAAATTGCTCCTTTTCTTCTCTCTACCTGCTTATTCCAGGAGTTTAGATTTGAAAAGAAGCGTAAAATCCTGCCATTTGACTCACAAAAGACGCTCATTTGAATATTCATAATTGAGAAAATATTGGCATTGTAGATAACATCGTTCTTATTATAATTCGCGGAGCGACTGATTATTTCCTCCTATTTCTCCGTGGCCTTAATGAGAACAGGAGCGGCAGGCTGCAGCGGTCGACCAGGCCAACCCATCAGCTCCCGCTTTAATTTGTCAGAACTGGTGAAATGAGTTGACAGGTTTGTGTCGAGATAAATCGTTGAACGTTTTCCCCCAAAAACCCGAATTGAAAATGTCCGCACGCATTCACACACACACACACACACACACACACACACACACACATGTTGTTTGCGTTTAGACGCCTTCCTCTAATGAAAATAACTAGCGTGGGATTAAGGGACTGCCGTTTCAGTTCCACTGACTTCAAAGTAATTACTTCTTCGTTCCCTCCCGCGCACAAAAAAGTTTATTGCGAATAAAAGTGTATTATTTTTTATTTATTTATTTAAATGAGATGATTTGACTGGAAAAAAGCAATTTAACTAATTAGGACACAAGACACAAAGAGAGAGAGAAAATTGAAAAATCCAGTGGGTTTAATTCAGAAGATGGAACGTTGTGTAAACGTGTAATTGTTGTGTGGCTTGTAACTTCAATTATGTGAATTTCAAATAAAATTCATAGCGGGAATAGAAATGTGATTATTGTTGTGAGGGATGTAGAGGATCAGGAGGATGGAGGGAACGGAGGATGTGTGGTGTGGAGATAGCCGGGGTGACAACTGTCTCAGCACACACACACACACACACACACACACACACACACACACACAGCCCTCCGTTAGCCTCCTCTGCTAGGCTAAGCTGCTCCTGTTTTAAGTACCCACCAACAGTTCAATACAGGGACGTGACTGGCAGAACTTTGCTTTGGAAAGTGGTGGTGGTGGTGCTGTTGTTGTTGTTGTTGTTGTTGTTGGAGGAGCAGGTAGGAGTAAAACAATAAGAAGATGACATCACCATCTGCACCGAGTCAGATAACTAGTCGAGGTCCGCTTCACGTGGGAGTGTTGTTTATTTGTTTAACGCTAATCTGCCCAATTGAATTTGCTTTTAAATTAAAACCTGCTTTGTCTTCTGTTTTTAGCCTCAAACTTTGAAGTGTGTTAGTTTGAAGCTCTTCTGTTCTGGCCCAGTCAGCACTCTGCCACACTGACGGGCTAATTAAGCCTTAACTCACCAGTCACTTTCAGCTCAGAGGAAACCAGAGATTACAGGCATCACAATTAGTCTTCGTTTGTGACATTCTCAAGGCAACAGAATGCATGTGTGTGTGTGTGTGTGTGTGTGTGTGTGTGTCTGTGTGTGTCTGTGTGTGTATATATGTGTGTGTGTGTGTGTGTGTGTGTGTGTGTGTGTGTGTGTGTGTGTGCGCGCCCCCGTGTGCGTGTGTGTGTGTGTGTGTGTGTGTGTGTTACAATGAGTATCCATTTCACGTCTTGACAGGCGAGGAGTTCCAGAATAGGTCGGTTTCCACGGCGGCCGTCGGTCCGCGGCGGTCTCCCCCGAGTGAAGGAGGAGGAATGTGGGGGTGAGGGAGGGAGGCAGAGGCAGGACAGGGGCCCCTGGTCCCATTCACAACAGCGTTGTGAGGCTCTGAGGTGGACAGAACTCTCTACATGAGGCCTGGTGATGACAGATCTATCGTCCGGGGGTTCCGAGGTGTTTTCCTGTCTCCGTGGTGTAGATATGCAGTGTGCGGTTACACACACACACACACACACACACACACACACACACACACACACACACACACACACAGGGTGTTTTCCTGTCTCGGTGTAAATGCAATGTTACATACACACACACACACACACACACCTACCTCCAACCAGTCCAGCTCTTTGACCCATCTATAACCATGTCCAGTACAGTACAGTACAGTACAGTAGGGTAGAGATGTGTGTGTGTGTGTGTGTGTGTGTGTGTGTGTGTGTGTGTGTGTGTGTGTGTGTGTGTGTGAGTGTGTGAGAGTGTGTGTGTGTGTGTGTGAGAGTGTGTGTGAGAGAGTGTGAGTGTGAGAGAGCTGACCGGCCCAGAGGAAAAACACAACAGAATCCATGTTTATTCTGTGGCCTCCTCCTCCTCACTTGTCACCTCACTTGTCCTTTAATGATCTACAGTACACCCCTGAGAGAGAAGGAGGGAGGGAGGGAGGGAGGGAGGGGGGGGAGGGGGGAGGGAGGGAGAGGAATGTCCAGACCTATACCAGACCTATCGATCCTTGCTTTTTATTCACAGTGTGACGTGTGGGCGTGTGTGTGTTTATGTGTGTGCACGTGTGTGTGTGCGTGTGTACGTATGTGTGTGTCTGCTCTGTTAGCACAAATAATGTGTAATCAATAGCCACCGGAGTCCCTCTAACGTCCTCTTAACACATGATTTATGCCACGCCACCGTCGCCACGGTAGCGCCCCGCGCCGTTAGTCACTCAGCAACCAGCCAATCAATTTAGCCAATCAGCTAAGGGCCCCCTCTCTCCATCACGGCCAATTATTGAAGGCGCTTGCGTGTCTTTTTATTGGTCCGTTCGGAAGGGGGGGGGGGGGGGGGGCGATGAGGACTCGTTGCCGTGGTAATGTGACCTGGTGACTGATGCTGATTGGAGCGTGTCATTCGCCTGTCTGCATGTGTGTTGCTAGGTGTGCTTATTGATGTGTGTGTATTGCTGGGTTAGTGATGTAAGGACACTGAGAGAGTGAAGACATGGATGTGGGCTTTCTCTCCGTTGCTCATCACTCATTGTGTGTGTGTGTGTGTGTGTGTGTGTGTGTGTGTGTGTGTGTGTGTGTGTGTGTGTGTGTGTGTGTCTGTCTGTCTGTCTGTCTGTTTGTGACACAGGACTATAAGGCCTACTATCTGTGAATTCCCCCTCTGTCATCATGGATGGGGAGGGATGTGTGTGTGTGTGTGTGTGTGTGTGTGTGTGTGTGTGTGGGGGGGGGGGGGGGGGGGGGCGTGGGGGGGGGGGGGGGGGGGGGGGTGAGTGGCAGCAGCCGGGGGTATTTGATCCGTCCCGTGGGGGAGACCCAGTGGCAGTATTACCCTGCTCTCTGGAGCGAGGTCAAGCAGGGCTGCAGAGGTGCGTGTGTGTGTGCGTGTGTGTGTGTGTGCGTGTGTGCGCATGCTTGTGTGTGTCTGTTCTGTCTGTGTGGGTGGGTGCGCGTTTGTGTGTGTGTGTGTGTGTGTGTGTGTGTGTGTGTGTGTCTTTCCCAGGCCTTTCCCTCAGGGGCTGCTTCCATAGGCTCATTCAGGAAGCCCTGATGACAGCTCCAGTCTGAAATGGCCTTTATGAGTTTGAATTGGCACTTTTCCTACCAGTGGAAATAACTGAAGCTATAAACAGTAGTGTTAGGTTGGAGTCTCAGTCAACGAATACCCCCGCAAGGGCTTGACTGCTCGAGTCCGTTTTGTATTTTCCATATTGCGCATCTCAAGTTACAGTATTTTGACCTTTTTGAGTTATTTTTAACGTTTAATGTTTAATTATTGGACAGAAGGTAATGAACAGTGTTCATTGTGTATATCTGCCGCCATTAATCCTTTCTAAAAGACAGGCTTAAGCGTTTTTTTTTCAGAAAGTGTTACTGTATTTTAATACCATATGTATTAGATGACTTATTTTACGTCTAATCCTTCATAAAGGAGTGGATTACCGGGTGTGAACATTCCATCAGGCAGGCGTGATTCTTAATTCCTTTATAATATCCACATTCCTCTCCTAGTGTTTGTTATTGGGTGGGATTCTGTGTCAATGTTACCATGACGCATTATGTCCACATCCAGGGGAGGCTGGTGGAGGTAGAAATCGGAGGCTCATTGTAACACATGGAACGGAATCAGGAACTGTATCAAACTACTACAGTATAACATGTCTGACTCTATTCCACGCGTTTACAATCAGCCCGTCCTCCGATTTCTACCTCCCCCAGCCTCCCTTTCCGTCTATATGAATAACCCTTGTATTGGTTTCTCCCCCGCCCGCCTGGTGTGGCTTTGCTCGCTTCCAACGGACTTGACTCAGTGACGCCACGCTCGCTGCAGAAGGTACAGTACTGTCTTGTGGGTATTGTAGTTTTTAGCTGTAGCGGGCTTGTAGTCTTTAGAGTCCAGTGGACGGTACGACAACACTTAGTGGAGGTACCAATACCTCTCAGCCAGTATTAGATTATGTTTCCCCTCTCCTTTCCTACCTGGAAGAGAGTGAACGGTGAAGGAGAGAAGACCACATGTGTGTATGCAATAATAACATAATGGAATGCAGTCCATCCAAATCTATCATATAATAACAGCCATTCCCTATAGACAGAAACAGCCTGATCCCAGCAGCACTCCTCCTCCTAGCCCTGCCTAGTCCTAGACCCTGAGTTGTAGCAGGCCAGCCCCTATTATATTAACTTCAGCCAGCTAGCGAGCGGTAGCAGCCCAGCCCAACCCATGTTATGTTAACCCGTCAGTCCAGCCTAGACTCTGGGCTTTTTGCATTGACCATTTAAGACACTTAGCAGGTCTTCATCCAAAGAGACTTACAACAAAGTACATTTGTCTTAGTAAGTGAATCATGGGCTGGGCTGCTGCTGCTAGCTTACTAGCGCTAGCTAGCTTGTTGTCCTGGCTAGTGGTGCTCATGTCCGGCGGTGGGGGTTGGTGGGGTGGGGGCAGTGGGGGGGGTCCCTGAGGTGTTGGGGCGCTGACAGCTCCATAAGGAGGAGTAATGGGGGTGATCAGGAGAGAGGGACCGGGGGTCACGGAAGGGAGGGAGGGAGGGAGGGAGGGGGGGTCTAAAGGGATCAGTCGGGGCTGCAGGGGTCAGGGGGTGGAGGTAGGGGATGGGGGGATGGGGGGATTTGGGGGTGGTGGTCCGGTGGCAGGGTGGGCCCCTGAGGGATTATGACTCTTGCTGAGTGCAAGCCTGCCATAGTGAGGTCACACACACACACACACACGCACAGTCTGTCACTTCAAACGCCTGGGACACAGCGGTAATGACAATACAGCCTTTTAATATCACACACACACACACACACACACACACACACACACACACAGTACAGAACTTTCAAGTGGCACACTTAAGAGGGCAGTGCGGCCCCTCCTAGCAGGTTATTTATGGCACCCTGCTCGCTATGAAACGGCCACTGTGTCAACAGCTGGGTGAGCTGCCTGCAGGGATTAGTCCACCCCGATATCCCCTCTCTCTTTACCCCCTCCATCTCCTACCCCTCCCCTCCTCCTCCACCCCTCATCTCCCTCCTCCCTTTACTGACCCCCTCTCTCTCTCTCTACCCCCTCCCCTCTCCTCTTTCACCCCTCCATCTCCCTCCTCCCTTTACTGACCCCCTCTCTCTCTCTCTACCCCCTCCCCTCTCCTCTTTCACCCCTCCATCTCCCTCCTCCCTTTACTGACCCCCTCTCTCTCTCTCTACCCCCTCCCCTCTCCTCTTTCACCCCTCCATCTCCCTCCTCCCTTTACTGACCCCCTCTCTCTCTCTCTACCCCCTCCCCTCTCCTCTTTCACCCCTCCATCTCCCTCCTCCCTTTACTGACACCCCCCCCCTCTCTCTCTCTCTCTCTCTACCCCCTCCCCTCTCCTCCTCCACCCCTCCATCTCCCTCCTCCCTTTACTGACCCCCCCCTTCTCTCTCTCTCTCTCTCTACCCCCTCCCCTCTCCTCCTCCACCCCTCCATCTCCCTCCTCCCTTTACTGACCCCCTCTCTCTTTCTCTCAGCCCTCCATCTCTTCATTATACCCCTCCCCTCTCCTCCTTCATTTCTCCATCTTCTACCTTTAAGCGCTGCGCTTGAGTGTCACATGTCTGTCTGTCTGTCTGTCTGTCTGTCTGTCTGGGTTTCTGACACACACACACACCGCCAGCCATTGAAGTCTCAGACAGGACAGCTGTGTTCAGGCCTAGTTTGGGTCATTTTTTATGAGAGGGGTGAGTCTGAATTTTATCACACACACAGTCTGTGTGTGTGTGTGTGTGTGTGTGTGTGTGTGTGTGTGTGTGTGTGTGTAGTCTGCTGTCTGTCAGGCAAGGGGCTCCCTGGTCAGAATTAGAAGGCTAACACTTTGAGGCAAGTTCAAACACACATGTACAGTCTGTCAATATAGGAGTTATAGAACGGTGTTAGGTCTGAGAAAACAGGGCTCCATCTCTCTCTCCACACACACACACACTCGCACGTACACACTCACTCTCACACACATACTACTACACACGCACTACACACACACACACACACACACATACTACTACACACACACGCACTACAAACACACGCACTACACACACACACACATACTACACACACGCACTACACACACACACATGCACTACACACACACACGCACTACACATATACTATACTACACACACACACACGCTACTCTACAAAGACAGCATTCCATCAGAGGGCAGTCCCTGGGTCAGCACAATGGGAGAATGGCTGCATTGAGTTTAAAGACAGGAAGGAGACAGGGGCGGTAGAGAGGGAGCTAGGGGAGGAGAGAGGGAGGGAGGGGGGGAGCGAGTAGAGGAAACCCGCCATGCCCTCTCTGATGTGGTGGGTATTTTGATGGGCCCTGGCCTCCTTTTGAAATGTTTGTCTTGAGAAAGGCAGGAAGAAGTCTTTGTGTGCCCGGGGAAGACAGATGTAGGAAGGCAGGGCTGCTCTCCCCAACACCTGGCCTCTGCTCTCTGGGAGCTGGGGCTTCCTCCCTGGGGGGGGGGGGGTGATGGGGGAGGGGTGGGGAGGCAGAGGGTAGGAGGGAAGGAGGGAGGGATGGGTGGGTGAGGAAGGGTGAGGGAGTGGGTGAGGGTGAAGGTGTTGGAGGGGAAGTGGGTGAGGAGGAGGGAGGGGAAGGGTGGGTGTGCGGGGGGGGGGGGGGGGGTTACAGTGAGTGTGAGAGAGAGAGATCTCATGGATGATCCAGGGTTTAACTGCAGCATCTGTCCTTCAGCCTGAGGTCTGTTTGAAGTCCTGGGTGAATAGAAGAACCAGACCAGCTCCGCCATCACGTCTCCACAGTGTTTCATCTCCCCGGCCCGTTCTCTGGGAACGGAGCGCTCCGACGTTTTAACGGATCCCCTTCAGCTGTTGTCCATTGTCTTCGACGGGAAATATAGAATCAAGTTGTTGAGTTATTGAGTTATTTTTTTTCTTTTTTACAACATATGTTTTCGAGATGCCGTGTTGTGAGAAAAGCCCCCGTCGCCTTTTGGCTCTTCTGTGTTCCCGTAGCAGGATGTCGATAAAACCTCCTCTGTTCTCACACATATCACATTGATTTCGGTGTCTGGGGCTCGTTTGGACTTTTGATTTCATTATCTGCTCTTTCTTTCTTGTTTTAGTTTTTGTTATATTTGGTCGCCGGGGGAACGGGTTTGACGGTCTCTTGGGGGAACGGGTTCCGTGCGGTGCTCTCATAAACAGGAGACTGCTCTGTGTGATACACACACACACACACACACACACACACACACAGACACACTCATACATACACACACACACTCATACATACACACACACATTCACACACACATTCACACACACCCATACACACACACTCATACATACACACACTCACACACACACACACACACACTCATAAATACACACACACACACACACTCATACATACACACACACACACACACACACACACACACACTCATACATACACACATACACACACACTCATACATACACACACTCACACACACACTCATACACACACACACACTCATACATACACACTCATACATACACACACTCATACACACACACACACACACACACACACACACACACACTCATACATACACACAGACTCATACATACACACACGCACACTCACACACACAGTCATACATACATACACGCACGCACGCGCACACACACACACACACACACACACACACACACACACACACAGTAACTGGAGAGTCTACAGTCAGGTCCATGTGTTCAAAGTCTCAGCAGGGTGTGTGTGTGTTTCTGATCAACACTGGGAGCCAACAGGAGGCAGATTGAAGGCAGACTTAGTTTTTGTTCCTGTCTGTATTGATGTTTAATGCATTTAAGATATCTAAAAGGTGTGTGTGTGTGTCTGTGTGTCTGTGTGTCAGTGTGTGTGTGTCTGTGTGTGTTCATCTCACAGTATGAGTGTGTGTGTGTGTGTGTGTGTGCGTGCGTGCGCGTGCATAGAGGATATGCCATTACCATAGTAATCATACATCACCAACGGCTTCAACCCTCCTGGAAATGTCCGCAGGCAGCTGGAGAACAAAGAACCCTCTGGTTTCCTCTCCTCATCTCCACCTCAGAGCTCCAACCAGGAAGCTCTCCTCTCTCCTGGTGATGAGAACGCTCTCTAATGTGATTAGATGATGATTTATCAGAAGCAGGCTGGGTTTCCTCTGACTCCAGCCCTGAAATAGGAACTATTACCTTCAGAGAGTCATCCATCACCTCCCCCTATCTACTGACACTGAGAGAGGGAGCTGCTCACACACACACACACACACACACACACACACACACACACGCGCGCTTCGCCCCTCCATCTTCTGACAGAGACCGAGAGAAAGCAGCATGCACACATGCGCACACATATACACATCCACACGCGCACACACACACACACACGCATATATACACACACACACACACCATTCACCTCCCCATCTTCTGACAGAGAGAGGGAAAGCCGCACACACACACACACACACACACACACACACACACACACACACATACACACACACAGATGATGCCACCCTGAGAAATGAGAGGGCTCCGATTCGACCCCCCCCCCCCCTTCTCCCCCCCACCATCCTGCTGCAGTTATCAGCAGCCCTTCCAATCAGGCCTTTATCAGTCACTGCCCGCGCTCCACACTCCACACACACCCCTGTCCCTGCTCCACACTCCACACACACCCCTGTCCCTGTTACACACTCCACACACACCCCTGTCCCTGTTACACACTCCACACACACCCCTGTCCCTGTTACACACTCCACACACACCCCTGTCCCTGTTACACACTCCACACACACTCCTGTCCCTGTTACACACTCCACACACACCCCTGTCCCTGTCCCACACTCCACACACACCCCTGCCACTTTTCACATTTCCATTTCGGACATTTAGCTAAACGCTTCCATCCAGTGTGACTTACAACAAGTCGATTTGTCTATAGTA
>NC_137675.1:9499134-9521634 GCF_963989245.1 Nansenia antarctica | reverse complement strand
CCTCTCTCTCTCCCCCTACCCTCCCTCCCCCCCCTCTCTCTCTCTCCTCCAGTAACAGACTAGCTCCCCATAGCAACCACGACCGGATACAGCGTCTCAGGCACGAGTTCCAGCAGGCTCGCCATGACGACGACCCCGACGACGACCGCAGGAGGACCTACAGCTTCGAGCAACCCTGGGTGAGTGTCTGAGAGAGGCCGCCCCCCCCCCCCCCCCCCCCGGGACCCCCACTAACCACCACTACCATCCTCCTCTCCTCTGGACTACAACACCCACTAACCATCACTACCATTGGACTACAATACCCACTTAACCATCACTACCACTGGACTACAATACCCACTTAACCATCACTACCACCACCATCCCCCCCCTCCATTGGACTACAATGGCCACAAACCATCACTAGTATCAGCCCTATCCATTGGACTACATTACGCAGTAACTGTCACCGTAACCGATCTGTGGACTTGTGTGTCTTGGGTGAGGGGTTACTTTATGTGAAAAGATGATGAATCCGATTGCTTTTTAAACTGTGCCTTTTTTAGATAGGGTTGAATTTTAAGGTTCTTAAAAGGTTTTCGCGTTAGAAAAACTATTGACTACAGCAGTGAGTCATCGAACAAAAAATGTCGGAATGCCGTCTCAGTTCAAAACGGCGGAACTCTTATGACAACAGATCAGTCTCCTCTGCTTCCCTCCACCGACTGTATGCCTGAAGTGTAGTAGATTTTACATTTCCTGTCTTTTATGGGAGACAATTATAATGACTGTTTGTGGCATGTTTTGTTATGTGTTTTTTTAAGATCACTATTAATTGCATGCCAGCTCGTCCTGTGTATTTATTTTGTGCTCTGTTTTTATTAACCCTGTTCATTGTCTGTCTCCATAATATGTATGTCTATACATTCATTTTTACTAATTCAACTGTCATACGTGTGTCATATCAACTGTTTTATGTGCGCTGGCTTAGAAGGCAACATTGTGAAAAAATTTAGCTTTTTCCTTCATCAATAGTTAGTTTATGTGGGGAGTTGAGGGAGCTCTATGAACAGACTGCTTTGACCTTTGACCTCTGGGGGTTTGCTTTTATAACGAATGATAAATCCAATAAAATGCTTGGTTTTGAGTTGTGTTTTGGAACTGACTCATCTCATTTGTCGGGTTAGAACTCGATGTAGCAGTGTGTCATTGTTTAGAGTTCATACACACACACTCACTCACTCACTGACGCACACAGACACACACACACACACACAAACACATACACACACACACACACACACACACACAGACAGACAACACTTACACACATACTCACTCACTCACTCACTGACGCACACAGACACACAAACACATACACTTACACACACCCACACACACACATACACACACACACACACACAGACAGACAACACTTACACATTTACACACTCACTCACTCACTCACTGACGCACACAGGCACCCACACACACCCCCCCCCCCCCACACACACACACACACACACACACAAACACACACAGGCAGTATGAATAGCTCCCATCAAGCCTCTACCACCCACTCAATCCCATTAAACGGGAGACGAACACAGAGAGTGGCAGCTCCATCAAACCTCCCTGTGATGATGTTGTGTTTGTGACGGCTGTCACCCCTCCACCACCAAGCTAGTCACCCCCCCCCCCTCCACCACCAAGCTAGTCACCCCCCCCCTCCACCACCAAGCTAGTCACCCCCCCCCCCTCCACCACCAAGCTAGAGTCACCCCCCCCCCCCTCCACCACCAAGCTAGTCACCCCCCCCCCCCCTCCACCACCAAGCTAGTCACCCCCCCCCCTCCACCACCAAACTAGTCACCCCCCCCTCCACCACCAAACTAGTCACCCCCCCCTCCACCACCAAACTAGTCACCCCCCCCATCCACCACCAAGCTAGAGTCACATCAACATTTCATCTGGAGATACCACAGCATCCATGGAGGTGTCATGGCAAATAATGTCCAACGCCCTTGCCATGCCGATGCTAGCAGCATTCTGGACAGCTTCCAGACAATCCAGACATTCCTGGGTAAACTGTACCACAGATTAAGGTCTGGATTGTGTGCGAGACAACTCAGGTACATCGCAGAGAGCGGTACAGTTTACTCAGGAATGTCCGGAATGCTAGCGTCAGCGACTACTTCACCCGGACACATTCCGGCAGCCCGGACAAATCCAGATAGTTAGCTAGGTAGCTAGGTAGTTGGCTAGGTAGTTTCAGTACATTCTAAACACCAGCTACTTAGCAATTAATCAGAATGCTAGCATCGGCATAGCCTGGGCGTTCTAAAGACCTGACGACGTCACCCGGACACATTCTGGCCGCCCGGACAGTATTTGCCATGACAGAGGCTTTTCTCCAGAAACAGCGTCGGAGAGTTCCACGAATGCACTCTAGAACATAATGTTTCTATGTTCTAGAAGCTGAAACAATATCCAGGAGTTCCATTCATTCACTCTTAGAGCATCATTCTATGTCTGTGTTCTAGAAGCTGAAACAATGACTTGTGTTCGTAAAATTCGCTCTGAGAAGCGCCGGAGCGCACACCGGGTTCAACGCCATAAAGGGACCAAGTCATTTGATTGGGGGCATTCCATGAGTGCTGATCAGATTTCCAGAGTGAATACGAACACAGCCAATATTCTAGGAGTCCCATTAATTCACTCTAGAACATCATTCTAATTCTACGTTCTAGAAGATGAAACTGACTTCTGAGAGTTCCACGAATGCACGACTAGAGTTCTTAGGACGCCGTGGTGAGGTCCGTTGGATCAACACTGCTGACTGGAGATGAGTAACATCATACATCATAGCCATGTGGAAGCCCTGGACCCTGTCACTGTACGCCTCTCTACCCAGGCTTCGCTGCTCCGGGTCAGGCCGGGCCTGCGTCTTCCCTCCCCTGTAGCCTAACCTAGCGTAGCACGGTGTGGAAACTCTCCTGTCAGCAGCCCAGCCGGTAATTACTGTCCACTGCTAATCATTTAGGTAATTATCCCTTCTCTAGGCCTGCTGCCTGCTGTTTCCTGTCCTGTGTTGTACTGTGTGTGTGTGTGTGTGTGTGTGTGTGTGTGTGTGTGTGTGTGTGTGTGTGTGTGTGTGTGTGTGTGTGTGTGTGTGTGTGTGTGGGGTGGGGTGAGGGGTTGGCAAGGGCAAGGACGCTGGCATGACCAGTGGGGCGGTGATAAGTGGAATGATGATGGTGTCACAAAGCCGTGTGTTCAGGTTTAATGACCTGTGCGCCGACGTGGTGTGTGTGTGTGTGTGTGTGTGTGTGTGTGTGTGTGTGTGAGAGTGAGAGTGAGAGTGAGAGAGAGTGAGTGAGTGAGACAGCTACCTCCTGCATGGTGTCTGGCCTTGACTAGCCAGACTGAGGAGACGACCTATCACCCTCCAGGATGACAAAGCGAAAACACGTTTTTTTGGACATTTATTATAAATCTATTCAAATGTAAATATAGAAATCCCTCATCTCATATACATAAGTATTCAAACCCTGTGCTATTAAAATCAAATGTAAAAATGTCATCAACAAATCACTCAATGGAACTGAGTCCATCTTAATGCAAGGATAATAGTTCATGTCATCTTGGAATGAATCTCTTTGTTTTTGTCGGGTCTCTGGTTGCATAGGAATCAGTTCCACACTGTGTAGATTAGGATGGCAAATTCTCTTAATCCATTTTAAATGTGGAAAAAGGGAAGGGGTCTGAATACTCTCCGAAGGCACTGTATACCGCAACACACACACACACACACACGGATACTACAACACACACACACACACACACACACACACCCTGCCTGCATCGTATCCGCTTTTATTGTAGTCATTTAGCACCGCCGTGCACACTCTGGATGATCTGCCCATATGTCTGGCGGAGGATTCTGGGATCCGTGGTCTAATTCTATCACAGTGACTGATCCCCCCCTCATTCCCGCTCACACACACACACACACACACACACACACACACACACACACACTCCCGCCTGCATCGTAGCCGCGTTTATTGTAGTCATTTAGCACAGCCTGAGCGGTGCGTCTACCAGGGGCTTTCTGTTCTTAACGGCCAGCCGCGATTTTATGGCCTGTTGGTGTCTGTTCCACCGCAGCAGCAGCATCATATTCACACTCATATTCATATTCATAGTTAATATCTCCATTAGCCTCGTATCTGTTGGGCTTTGTGCTTTATGATCATCGGCGGTCGGGAAGACACTAAAGAGATCGGCCCGCCGCTCGGTTCTGACGACTCATCTTTACGTGTCGAGTCATAACCGCCTCGTAAAACCACACACACACACACACACACACTTCAGACGTTGAGAGAGGGACTGCTGTGCTCGCGACGTGGAGGTGTGCATGTCATCATCCCCCGTCCCCGTCCCCATCTGTCCGTCACACACACAGACACACACACACCCGCCTTCCCTGTTCTGCGTGGTGTCACCATGGCGACAGAGCAGAGCCCAGGTTATGCCAATCAATCCCCGATGATTGCGGGGATTCATTAGGTTTAATGGGGCCGGGCTCCCAGGTGCTCTCCAGAGATGACAGCCTAATCGTTTTATAGCCCTCCCTCCCTCCCTCTACCTCCCCGCCTCCCACCCTCCCTCCTCACCCATCACTACAGCACACAGTGGCCCCCCTCTCCAAAGGAGGGGTACTATGAATACCGACATACATAACCATAACCATAACCATAAAAGTAATTTGATTGCCTTTTCTCTCCGCAGTAATTTTTACGCCCACAACGCTAATGAACATGGGGAGGGAGAAAGGCAGGGTGTATGGGTGAGGGTGAGGGGGGGGGGGGGGTGAGGGGGTGGGCACGCTGGCAAGACAAGTGGGCCAGTGATAAGTGAATGATAGCGGTGTCGCAAAGCCGTGTGTTCAGGTTTAATGACCTGTGCTCCGGAGTGGAGGGGAGAGTGTGTGTGTGTGTGCGCGTGTGCGTGTGTGCGTGTGTGTGCGTGGGCCCATATGGGAGGGCTGTCAGAGTGTCAGCAGGACAACAGCGCGCCTCATTAACACCCACTCACATCCATTTCGCCTCCAGCATGGTGTCTGTCTGTCTGTCTGTCTGTCTGTCGACCTCTGCTCTGACCTCCTCACTCTCAAGGACCTTCAGGTTGCTCTCTGAATGGGTCCTGGTAAGTGTGTGTGTGTGTGTGTGTGTGTGTGTGTGTGTGTGTGTGTGTGTGTGTGTGTGTGTGTATGTGCGTGTGCCCGTGTCCGTGTGTGTGTGTGTGTGTGTGTGTGTGTGTGTGTGTGTGTGTGTGTGTGTGTGTGCCCGTGTGTGTGTTTGTGTGTGTGTATGAGAGAGACTGTGTCTGTCCGGCAGGGGCGATTTTAGGATCAGCCCCTAGGGCACAAACTGATTTGCCAATGTGTACACAACTGCATATGTGTGTGTGTGTGTTCCAGTCAATTTGTTCAGCTACTCTGCTGACCATTGTAGATAAAAGCATTTCCTCTCATACATCAACTATTCAATTATGTGACTAGAAAGACACCAACAAATCAGAGAAAACGTACGTTATTGTTGAGCCACCTTTTTTCTTTTTTTTCTTTTACTGTTTTGCCACTATAACAATGTTGACTTCACTATCTGTCCACTTTCTCCCCTGGTTCTTCCTGCTCTCTCTCTGCCATCTCCGTCCTCCTCTCTCCCTCTTTGCACTGACAATCACACACAAAAATATTGTATTCAAATAGAAAATGTATGACGTATAATCTGATAATAAAGAAAGCAAACAGAGTATTTGTGATGTAAATACATATAAGAGGAGTTTGGGTTTGATAACAGTATATCAATACACTACTTAGTTATGTGAAATCATTGTGGAGTCCACTGCAATGAATGTGAACAAAACTGAAGCTGCCGTAGCATTATAACTACAGTATGTGGTCTTGACTACCTGTCCACTTTCTCACATGGTTCTTGCTCTCTCTCTCTCTCTGCTGTGCTGACTCCATCCTGCTCTCTCTCTCCTTCTCTCCCTCTCTCCTCCTCTTTCCCTCTTTTGCTGTCAACCAAAAGGCAAACATAACAACCAGAGTATTTATAATGTGATAAGATTAGATTACATAATATTACATTATTCTAATTGAATATCGGGTTGCTGTGGGAAATGCAGTCAGGTAATGTTATTTTGAAAAGAAATAACTAAAAAAACATCTATAGAAAAACAGACATTTCCAATGAGTGGGGGTTTGTTCCGATGCTTCAATCCACTGTCTATGTACTGTAAATATACCAAAAAGCCCAATTATATCAGAATAAGAAACATCTTGACTACTTTAACTAAAATAATCAAGTGTGTCCACTCCAGTTAGCTCTTTAGCTGGTGTTACCAAGTGTGCAGCAGATAGCTAATCTAATCACCTCTGAGCTAGCTAGCTATGCTAGCGCCGCTCCGCTTCGCGTCGTGCCTAACCACCCCGCTAGCTGTGCCCATATCCACCACGGCTTCTCGTCCCATAACCCTAATAATGAATCAGACACTTTCTAGTCATTAATAACGACCGCTTTGAACCAACGTTCTCTGTCACAACATTCAGCAATTATATTTGCTAACGTTTTAACCTGCTTACTTTCATCTGCAGACACCTCACCCGGCCAAAACTCTCTCTTCGTTACCAACGAGGTGCAATGTAGGCTACTGTACCGGAGTGTGTAACATGACTTCATAAAGAATACTGGATATTAAACCTGTTAAAATAAAGCCCTTTGAACCTGTAATTGGGCAAAAAAAAAAATCAGAAAATAATAATAATTAATAATATATCTCTAATTTTTTAGGGGTGCTGAGATTAAATGTAGGGGTGCTCACCCTTAAACAGGGTCTAAGATCGCCCATGCTGTCCGGCCATCGATGTTGGCGTGTGTCTGTCTGTGTGTCCGTGTTTATGTGCCTGTGTGTGTGTGTACGTGTTTGTGTGCGTGTGTGTGTGTGTGTATCCGTGTTTGTGTGTGTGTGTGTGTGTGTGTGTGTGCCTGTGTGTGTGTGTGTGTGTGTGTGTGTGTCTCCGTCCGTCCGTATGTCCGTCCGTCTGTGTGTGCTGTGTGCTCATCTGTACGGGTGTGTGTGTGTGATGAGTAACCAGTGTGTTGGTGTTCCAGCCCTCCCCCGGCCCCCCGTACACACACTCCCAGCCCGGCCGCCACTCCGTGTCTGTGGAGGTCCAGATGCAGCGGCAGAGGCAGGAGGAGAGGGACGCCTTCCACCAGGCCCAGAGGCAGTACAGCTCTCTGCCACGGTAAGACTGTGTGTGTGTGTGTGTGTGTGTTGTGTGTGTTGTATGTGGTGTGTGTGTGTGTGTGTGTGTGTGTTTGCCTGCGTGCCTGCGTGAGTGCGTGCGTGCGTGTGTGTGTCTGTGAACATGTACCGTATGCGTGGCTAAGATGATTGTGTGTGTGCGTGTGTGTGTGTGTGTGTGTGTGTGTGTCACAGATAAAGATCAAACACCATAATCTACAGTATGTAGGTATAACATGGGATACTGTACGTATGACATCAGCCTGATGACATCACGTGGGTGACCAGGTCAGTCCCATGATCTGAGATCTCACATGACACCATCACCTTTCATCTGCGTGTGTGTGTGTCATGTGTGTCATGTGTTAGGGGTGTGTGTGTGTATGTGTGTGCGTATGCGTGTATTAGGTGTGTGTGTGTGTGTGTGTGTTTGTGTGTGTGTGTGTGTGTGTGTATGCATATATGCGTATATTAGGTGTGTGTGTGTGTGTTGTTCCAGGAAGTGGTGTCTGCCTGCGGATTGGCTGTGTGTTTATGGTCGGCCCTTGTGATTGGCCCAGAGGTTAGAGAGTGCTGTGGTGGACAGGCAGTTGCTAAAAGAAGAGGGCTCAGTGGGCTAGGGGGATGGAGGGAGGATGTTTTGGTTGGTGGAGGTGTGTGTGTGTGTGTGTGTGTGTGTGTGTGTGTGTGTGCACGTGCACGTGTGTTCGTGTGAGCGCTGGTAGGTAGAACACAGACCTCCAGAGCGGCCCCCTACACCCTCGCTTACCATACTGTACTTTGGGGGCCGAAGGCGGGGGACGAACCCCGCTCCATAGACCCCCCCAAAACCACAGCACTGTGTCCAGTAACACACAGTCAGCAGACAGTCAGCACCCAGGCCCTGAACCCCCCCCCCCCCCCCCACAGTCACCTGAGATACCGAACTCGATCTATAAACAGAGTGATTCTAATCTTTATATACGTAACTATATCTCTCGAAACATCGATAGCGTGATACAGTGTACGGATCAGTGTCGGCGCAAAGTTCGAGCCCCTGTTCTCAGAACACAACGCCCCAAATTCGCTGATATCACAGAATCTACCGGGACAATGAGTCTTGTTCACATGTTATCCGCGAGATCGGTAGCGATTCGTCTTAATCCACCATCGTGGTTGACTCAAGATTATCTCCGATTCTATCGGTCCGAAAGGTTTTGAGGTTCCCTCGTTTGGTTTGGAAGAGTAATGGGAACGGGTCCAGGGTGACATCCTGTGGGCTGCGGTTCTGTCTGGGGCCCGGTTCTGTTTGGATTAAGCTGTTTGTGTTATCGTAACAATCGGGTTGTTTACTTTGGGACATTCCTGTGTGCGAGCGGGGGCCGGGGGGGACTGATGGAGGGCCTGGCTGCTATCGGCTTGTGAGATCTGGATGGATTTCATATGGGCCGTGTTCTCCAGACGGGTGTGCGCGCGCACACACACACACACGCACACTCTTGCGCACACAAGCGAGCATGCACACACTCTCACACATCCACACACACACACACACACTCTCTCTCTCACACATCCACATCCACATACTCTCTCACACACACACACACACACATGTGCACACACACACACACACTCTTGCGCACACAAGCGAGCACGAACACACTCACACATCTCCACACACACACACACTCTCTCTCTCCCACAACCACATCCACATACTCTCTCTCACACACACACATGTGCACACACACACACACACACGCACACGCACACTCTCTCTTTCTCTCTCTTACACAAACACACTCTCTCTCTCTCTCTCTCTCTCCCACATACATATACACACATTCTCTCTCTCTTACACAAACACACACTCTCTCACACACACACACACACACACACACACACACACTCCCCTTCCTTCCTGTCATTGGTGGAAGTGGATGAGTCATGATCATGGCTGTGATTAACGCTCCAGTGCAGAGAGAGCTTGATAAAGGTCAGCTGGCTTCCCCTCGCTGACGCTCCTCCACAACGGGGCTCGAGCAGCGCTAAACCAACGGCTTCAAAACAAGGTTGCGTAGTCGAGAGGCTGTGTGTTCATCACGGACTAGCCAGCTAGCGCGCGTGTGCGTGTGTGCGTGCGTGTGTGCGTGCGTGCGTGCGTGTGTGTGTGTGTGTGAGCTCCAGGCCAAGACAGAGGCGGCGACAGAGCCAGGCTGGAAACTGCCAACAGCTGCAGTCACTCTGTCTCTCTCATCCTCTCTCTTCATCATTCTCTCTCTCTCTCTCTCTCTTCATCTCTCTGTCTCTCTATCTCCTCTCTCTCTCTGTCTCTCTCTCATCCTCTCTCTTCATCATTCTCTCTCTCTTCATTTCTCTCTCTCTATCTCCTCTCTCTCTCTCTTCATTTCTCTCTCTCTCTCTTTATCTCTCTGTCTCTCTCTCTTCATCTCTCTGTCTCTCTCTCCTCTCTCTCTCTCTCTCTTCATTTCTCTCTCTCTCTCTCTTTATCTCTCTGTCTCTCTCTCTTCATCTCTCTGTCTATCTCCTCTCTCTCTCTTCATTTCTCTCTCTCTCTTTATCTCTCTGTCTCTCTATCTCCTCTCTCTCTCTCTTCATCTCTCTGTCTTTCTCCTCTCTCTCTCTCTCTCTCTTCATCTCTCTGTCTCTCTATCTCCTCTCTCTCTCTCTCTCTCTCTTCATCTCTCTGTCTCTATCTCCTCTCTCTCTCTTCATTTCTCTCTCTCTCTCTTTATCTCTCTGTCTCTCTCTCTTCATCTCTCTGTCTCTCTCTCCTCTCTCTCTCTCTCTTCATTTCTCTCTCTCTCTCTTTATCTCTCTGTCTCTCTCTCTTCATCTCTCTGTCTATCTCCTCTCTCTCTCTTCATTTCTCTCTCTCTCTTTATCTCTCTGTCTCTCTATCTCCTCTCTCTCTCTCTTCATCTCTCTGTCTCTATCTCCTCTCTCTCTCTCTTTATCTCTCTGTCTCTCTATCTCTTCCTCCCTTTATCTCTCTGTCTCTCTCTATCTCCCTCTCTCTCTCACTTGCTCTCTTCATCATCATTATCAGCTCTCTCTCTCTTTCTCTTTCTTTCTTTTTCTTCTCTCTCCTTTCCCCCCATCCATATCTTTCTCTCTCTCTCTCTCTCTCTCTCTCTCTTCATTGTCATCTCTCTCTCTCTGTTTCTCCTCATCCATATTTCTCTCTCTTTTCTCCCCCCCCCCCCCCATCCCGTGGTTTTATCCAGGGTGGTGTGTTAGCGTAGCGAAGAGGCTAGCTGGTTAACAGTTCCAGACACGGACAGACAGAACAGGCCGTGCCTCCTCGTCGCCACGGTGATGAAACGACATCAGATAGCGACATCAGCCCCCCTCTCCGAGAATCGGAATCGCTCAACCTCGAGGTTAAAATAAACCCGGCCGCGATTGAGGTTTCTATCTTATTAGGGAGGCTGGGGATGTGTGTGTTGGGGGGGGGGGGGGGGGGGGTAATCTAAGCAGAGCGTATCCATTTCCCCCCTCCCCACTGCCCTCCTTGGCAGAACAAAGGCCCTCGCTGTGGAAAAGCAATTCCCGTCTTTCTCTCTCTCTTTTTTTCTCTTTCTCTCCTTCATTCTTTCTCCTTTTCCAGCCCCAACACAAACAGAGGAATAATCCTCTCCTTCACAGCTGATTGATAAAGCCGTTAATTATGCATAGCTCGGAGATGAGACGCGCGCTGGTTCTGATGTTAGTGTTTGTCTTTTCCAGTCGGTTTGCCCCCCAGAGACACCTCTGTGTGTGTACTGTGTGTATTGTATGTGTGTGCGTGTGTGCGTGTGTGCGTGTGTGTGTGTGTGTCTGTGTGTGTGTGTCTGTGTGTGTGTAGGTCACTCAGGCATATCATGTGGACTCAGATAGAAGGAAGTTACAGAGTGGCCAGTCATGCATGAGGATGTAACTGTATGATGTCACGCATCTGGATGCCTGTCGGTGTGTTCAAGGGCCTGGGGTGTGTGTGTGTGTGTGTGTGTGTGTGTGTGTGCGTGTGTGTGTGTGTGTGTGTGTGTGTGTGTGTGTGTTTGTTTGTTTGTTTGTGTTTGTGTGTACGTTTGTGTGTACTTGTGTGTACGTGTGTGTGTATCTGTATCTGCGCGTCTGTCAGTCTGTCTCTGTGTGTGTGTGTGTGTGTGTGTGTGTGTATCTGTATCTCCGCGTCTGTCTGTCTGTCTGTGTGTGTGTGTGTATCTGTATCTGCGCGTCCGTTTGTCTGTCTCTGTGTGTGTGTGTGTTTGTGTTTGTGTTTGTGTGTGTACGTATGTGTGTACGTGTGTGTACGTGTGTGTATCTGTATCTGCGCGTCTGTCTGTCTGTCTGTGTGTGTGCCTGTTTGTGTGTGTTTGAGTGTGTGTGTGTGTGTGTGTGTATCTGTATCTACGCGTCTGTCTGTGTGTGTGTGTGTGTGTGTGTGTGTGTGAAGTCAAGAAGCCTCATTAACCCCTCCTCCCCTCCCCTCCCTTACTCCCTCCACAGCCAACCCCGTAAGAACCCCAGCTCCGTCTCCTGCTCCTCCCAGGACTCGTGGGCGGGGGGCGGGGGCGTCAGTGTCAGCAGTGTCAACCCCACCACCACCCCCACCCCCACCACCACCACCAAGGCCTACCCCCCGGCCGCCGGCGACGGCTTCCAGACGGCCAAGGACAACCCCCGCTACTCCAGCTACCAGGGCCCCAGGAACGGCTACCCTCCCGGGGCCGCCCAGACCTCCGTCAACGCCCGCGTCCTCCTGGAGGCCCAGGAGCTGCTGAGGCAGGAGCAGAGGAGGAGAGACCAACAGGAGCAGCAGCTGGCCAAGGGAGGGGGGGGGCTGGGGAAGACACCACCGGTGCCCCCGCTGGACAGCGCCGGTAACAACAACAGCAGCAGCAGTAACAGCAGCAGCAGCAACAGCGGAGGCAGGTGTGACGTGACGTATCAGAGGAAGGAGGGAGGGGGAGGAGGAGGGGGAGGGGGGGGTTTGGGTCCGGCGTCGCCCAAGGGACCGTACCGCCAGGACGTGCCCCCCTCGCCCTCCCAGCTGGCCAGGCTGAACAGGCTGGGGGGGTCGGAGAAGGGGAGGCCATTCTACTCCTGAGGGGAGGCTGGGGGACTTGGGGGCGGGGGGGGGGGGGGTTGAGGAGGCTGGGATGTTGGGTCTGGGACAGGGACTTGAGACTGGGGTGGGGGGGGCCCACGTCTGCAGGGGATGGCCGACGGATCCCCTGGTGGGCTGTTTAACAGAGCGGTGGTCTGAGGAGAGAGTGTGAGGGAGACACACACTCAGTAGAGTACACACACACACACACACACACATGGATACAGACACACACACACATCTGGGTTTCCGTTAGAGATGCTCCGATCAGGGTTTTTGGTGCCGATCACCGATCACTGGAATCAGTGATCTGCCGATCCGATATCACCGATCACCGATCACAGCGTCGAAAATGGCAATTGAAGCATTCTATTTATTGTGTAGCATTATTTATGTTTTTAATTATTCTTAACACCATTGACATTGTATATTAAGTATTCAAATGAAATTAGGAGATGAGAAAGTATCATGAATTGACAACCATCTGTTTTATTGAATTCACAACCACCTGTAGCTTACTTCAGGAAAAACAAATAAAATGTGAAAATAAAAATCATAATAAATAAAATGTACACTGTCACATCAAATGTGCAACATTCCACTCGAATGAGAGGAACTAGGGGCTCTTAGAGAACTTGGAGCTTATACAGTATACTGTAGCTTTCCTGAGGAACAATAAACATACCCAAACTAAACTGCAACATAAACAGGCTTTAGCCAAATATAAAATACTGTTTCAAGTCAGTCAGTTTCAAGTCATATTTAGGAGGAGATAAGACAGCAAGTCGGCAATAATCAATAAAACAAAAAAACAAAACATTGCACCTAAGGAGATTTCAGACTCAAACCTTACTTCTGATTAAGCAGCATCACTGGCAGATTAGCCTTGAGAAATACAAGCATCTCAGCGTTTTTGGCACTCAGCCTGTTCCTCTTATCATCTAAAATATGTCCTGCGCAGCAAATGCCGTATGATATTCGTGGTATTGAAAGTACTTGCGTGCGTTCCTCCGCGAGGAATTTCTTTTGAGCAGACAAACTGCATATTTGTTGTCTCTTTCCGACACTGTGTAATATTGCCAGACTGGCGACGCCATTTCTCTATGTAAACTGATCGGCCGTGTTTGATCGGCCTTTTTGAGAACTCCGATCAAAACCGATCAAGGGCATATCGGCCGATATCGATCGGCGCCGATCAGATCGGAGCATCTCTAGTTTCTGTTAACCGGTAATTACCGGTCTTTGTCCGATAAAATATGTTGAAGTCCGACATATTTAAACCTCTTCGGTGATAATGTCCGGTGAAAATAATTCCCTTTAAGCACAGTTTGAATACAATTTGCTAAAATTAATTTGTCACATATTCTGATTCCTTCTACATTAAAAAAGACGAATATATAGGCTATATGTTTTCTTTTATTATTAATGTGTAGACTAGCCTACGTGATGAACAAACAGCGGCAGGGTTGCCAGATGGGATTGACAATTTACAACCTAACTAGTCCGCTAAATAACCGCTAAACCCAGTAGCCCATTCGGCGGTAACCCGCCCCATCTGGCAACCCTGTCTCTCAACGGCGCGAGTAGTTTAGTCAGTTAATTTAGTTTGATCTAGTCTAAATAAAACCACTGCAGTGACCGGAGTCAAGGTTATTGTTCTGCGTGTTTTGGATGTGCTAGAGCACAGTGAATGACCACCGAGGGCCGTGAGATGCGGCTAGTAAAGGACGCTAGCCATCTCAACCCCGTTCATTGATTGAGCCTGCCGTGCCTGTTCCAGCCCTGAGTTGGGAGATTCAGAGTATAACATGCCCCTGGCTACCTCTTCTACTCCCCCCTATTCAGTCGGTGTCCATCATTTTAGTTCAATTTAGTCTATCTATAGTGTTAGAGTTTAATTTGTGCCACTAAATTGAAAGTCCACGGGTGTGTATCCCCCCGATACATCCTCCTCATTCTCATACTCCCGAGTCCGAGCCCTAAGTATGATTTGACAGGCAGCTAGACTTAATGCCTTCCCAATCAGCGAGACGTGGTTATAGAAATTGCGTCGTTTTATTGATAAAAAGGGTAAAACTGGAAAGAGAATATAGAAAACTTACATTACTGTCGTGAAACTATTTAACACACTTCAGTTAACGTAATGTGGAGTCCGTTCATTGATCGATCGATGCAGTCCGTTCAAATAGCCATCAAAAGCTAAACTAGGCATACTTAAAATTACCAATTTCATCCTCAAATCCCATTAATGCAAATGCAATAAACATCTTAGCCTACAGTCGTAATTCAAAGTAGCAAAGGTGCCTAGGCCCAGTGTGGCGCGCGTGCAGCCCTGGACAGTAGGCGCATGCGAATCATGAAAGCCTATATTATTATATAGTTTGCATCCAATCGTATCGGATGAGAAATAGACATTAAATGGCATATATAGGCTACACAACAGCTAATCACCGCGACAAACACCTATATTATATTTGAATATGATGACCGGAATTTCTCCCGTTTGTCCGACACATTGAAATCTTTCCGGACACTTTGACCGGCACCAATTTTTTCTAACGGAAACCCTGACACACATACAGATACAGACATACGCTCAGACACGCACACAGAAACGCTCACACACACACACACAGACTAGCACGTGCGTACACACACACACCCCGCTCCTTCAGACTGGGTTAATCAGACCCTTAGTGCCTTCTGTGTGTATGTTAACAATGCTAGCCTTAGCATAGCACAGCCTACAGTGTCATAGAGATTCATGGACCCTGTACAGTACATCACACACACACTCTGACAATCAGACAGACAGACAGACAGACAGACAGGCAGGCAGGCAGGCAGGCAGGCAGGCAGGCAGGCATGCTAATGAATGCTGTTTGTAAAACCCTGGTCATTGTGTGTATGCTGTATGTCTCTGTGTGCGTGTATGTGTGCTTATGACCTGGTGTTAATAACCGGTGACCCCTACATGACCCCCCCCCCCCAGCCTCCCCCCCTGGCTGTCTAACATGGCTCTGTTCCTGCTAACACCAACGTCACCTACTCTGTGTGTTCTGTTTACCTCTGTCATTGTCTAGTCCCCAGGTTAGGAGAAAGGAGTGTGTGTGCGTGTGCGTGTGCGTGTGTGCGTGTGTGTGCGTGTGTGCGTGTGTGTGTGTGTGTTTGTGTGTGTGTGTGTATGTGTGTATGCTGTATGTCTGTGTGTGTGTGTGTGTGTGTGCGTGTGTGTGTGTATGTGTGCGTGTGCCAGGTGTGTGTGCGCGTGTGTGAAAGCGGGGGGGGGGGGGGTGGTTACGGGGCTGGGTTCTTAATGAATCCCCCTCATGAATGATGCATGTGTGTGTCCTCCCCTCTGAGTGGGGAGTCAGGGAGGAGAGGAGAGAGAGAGAGAGAGAGAGAAAGAAAAAGAAAGAGAGTCAGGCAGGAAGGAGAGGAGAGAGAGAGAGAGCTCTGATCCACTGCCTGGCCTCTACCCTCCTCCCCTCCCCTCCCCTCCCCTCCCCTCCCCTCCCCTCCCCTGCTCTGGGCTCGCCTGCCTGCCTGTCTCTGCTTCCCAGCCTCCCCCTGCCCCCTCCTCCCCCCCTCTCCCTTCTCCTCCTCTCTTAGTGAGTCCCGCACTGAATATCTCTCCATCACAAGCCACCTGCTGCCTGCCACAGCCAAAGAACATGGCCACTAGAGGGGCCATGGAGGAGGGAGGGAGGGAGGGAGGGAGGGAGGGAGGCAGGGAGGGAGGGAGGGAGGGAGAGAGAGAGAGACAGACAATCAGAAGTCTGATGCTCGATTCAGTTTAATCCCACTCGCGCTCTGCGAAAGATGAAATTGTTCATCGGTGGTCGGCGACAGTGATTGCGTTCAGCTGGGTGTCGTTGAGCGACGATGACGAAGGTGATGATGATGATGATGATGATGATGATCCTCTTGTACATAACGAACCTGTAATGTGATGAAGGCGACGCTCTGAGCGCCGTCAACGAGACGAAGGAGAGTACAGTCGAACGAAAGGAGAGAGCCTCGTGGGGGTTGAACACATACGGACACACACACACACACACGCACGCGCGAACCTGGGTTTCCGTTAACCGGTAATTACCGGTCTTTGTCCGGTAAAATGTGTTGAAGTCCGACAAATTTAAACCTCTTCGGTCATAATGTCCGGTGAAAATAATTCCCTCTAAGCACAATTTGAATACAATTCGCTAAAGTTTAATTGTCACATTCTGATTCCTTCTATATTAAAAAAGACGAATATATAGGCTATATATTTCTTTTATTATTATATGATTTGACGCCGGCATGATGATGACTCGGCGAAACAGCGGCAATAGCCTGCCTAGCGGCAGGGTTGCCAGATGGGATTGACAATTTACAGCCTAACCAGTCTATTACCGCTAAACCCAGTAGCCCATTCGGCGATAACCCGGCCCATCTGGCAACCCTGCGTAGCGGGCCACCATAATAATAATAATAACTTTTATTTGTATAGGCTAGCGCTTTTAACCTGCAAACGTTGCAGCTCAAAGTGCACCATAGCGAGCGAGAGGTAAACATGGCAAGACAAAGTTTAAGTAGTGCCGTAGTGGCTCCTCCAGCCAAAAAGTCTCGAGGGTTCCGAGTTGAATGGAAAGAAAATTTCCCCTGGCTGCGTTTAGATGGGGAAGGAAAAATGTTCTGCTCACCGTGCAAAAAATCGGGGAGGAATAACGGATTCACGAGAGGAGCATAATATAGCATATAGCGAATATGAGAATGTCTCACTGATCACAGTCGGTGCAGTGACCACATATCGGCGGTCAGTTTGAGGCAACAGCAGGCCACTGTGAGCAGGCTAATGAAACGGCTAACAATAAGCTGTACTCTCAGCTACAAGTTGCATTTCACATGGCAAAAAATGGCATCGCATGTCATCAGTACCGGTATGTGGGACTGACTGAGCTCCTGAAAGCCTGAATAGCAGGCTATTTTATTTAAGGCTATCCCCTATCTGAGAAAAGGCATAGGCTACTATAGGCCTATTAACATCAAACGGAAATTAGCCTATGCGCATTGCAAGTTCATTTAAAGCCTATTTATTTTCAAAGAGTTTTATTCTATTTTATTTGATCTGATAAAAGGCATATGAACGGAAATTAGGCTAGCCTATGTGTCACGCCAGAAGCCTACATGTAACCTCTTGCACTTTTCAATAAAATGTTATAAATCTAGACATTGTGGTATTTCTTTATATACGTATCCCAGCCTGCCTATCAATCGTTTCTCAATAAACAGTTATGTTCTCCTCATTGTCATACTCCCGAGTCCGATAAAGTATGATTTGACAGGCAGCTAAACTAAATGCCTTCCCAACCAGCGAGACCTGGTTATAGAAATGACGTTGTTTTATTGATAAAAAAGGGTAAAACTGAAAAGAGAAAAGAGAAAACTCACATTAATCCCAAACAATTTAACAGACTTCAGTTAACGTAATGTGGAGTCCATTCATTGATCGATGCAGTCTGTTCAGTTCCCAGTGTGGCGCGCGTTCAGCGCTGGACATATGGCATAGCGCGCATGCGAATCATGAAAGCCTATATTATTATATTTATTATATAGCTCGCATCTAATCGTATCGGATGAGAAATAGACATTAAACGGCATATATAGGCTAGGCTACACAACAGTAATCACCGCGACAAACAGCTATATTATATTTTAATATGATGACCGGAATATCTCACGTTTGTCCGGTAAATTGAAATCTTCCCGGACACGTTGACCGGCACACATTTTTTCTAGCGGAAACCCTGGCGCGAACACACACAAAAGGGAACCATGAAATGAGTGTGTTCTGTGGTCTAAAACAGAAGAGTCTGCACCTCCACACACCAGGTACACAGCCTTGCAAAGACACGGTATGGTGGGAGAGGACACACACACACACACACACACACACACACACAAAGACGAAACAGGGTTAAAAAGGGGTAAGGTCGATAATTGCTACAGAGCCTTTCTCTAGTGTACCAACATAACGGGTTACTCATCACACACACACACACACACACACACACACACACACACACACACACACACACACACACACACACACACACACTGTTACCATTCACAGCAGACTTTAAGTGCCTGAGGTGATAGACTGTACCAGTGGAGGCCAGGCTCAGTGTTGTTGGTTGTTCATGTTATGTTGAAGCCACAACACCACCCACAGTGTTTATTAAACACACACTACACTCCCGTTTTAACACACACTACACTCCCGTTTTAACACACACTACACTCCCGTTTTAACACACACTACACTACCGTTTTAACACACACTACACTACCGTTTTAACACACACTACACTACCGTTTTAACACGCAGTACAGTACAGTTTAAGCACATACACTACCATTTTAAACACGCAATACAGTACCGTTTTAAACATACACAACATTACCTTTTTAAATATACACAACAAACATTACAGTTTTAAACATACACAACATTACCGTTTTAAACATACACAACATTACCGTTTTAACATACACTACCATTTTAAACATACACTACCGTTTTTACCATACTGTACAGTATAGTTTTTACTGCGTCACTACAGTGTGTGTGTTATTGTTCTGGGGTACTTTTGTTTTTCCTGAAAAGCTTTCTCTTGTTTTTGTTTTTATTTTTGTTTTGTTGTTGTTGTTGTTATTGGGTTTTTTACAGTTAGAGATCTCTGGCCCGGTCAGTCGCGTCAGCGTTTTGGTATCTCGTCTGCTATTGGCCACCGTCACCATGCTGTGTCACCATGACGATGTTTAAAGTACAAAGCTATTGTAAGCACAGTGTTTTTCAAGACTTTTACATGTTATATTAATAAATGTATACAGACACTTTTCCTGTACATATCAAAATGTAGAAATAAAAAATAAAAGGATGGATGTCCTGTTTACAAACCTCCGCAGCCGGCTCAGCGTCTCATTGGTCGTCCTCTCCTCTGCTTCTGAACACAGGGGAGGCTGATAGAGGTAGACACCGGAGGACAGGCTCATGTAATGCATGGAATGGAATGAGGAACACACACAAACACACATAGTATTAAACATAAAGCAACTTAAAAAAAACAAAACAAAAACACACATGCTTGATTCCAATCCACTCTGTGTTACACTGATCCTGACAGTAACAGGTACTATGAGCCCGTCCTCTGGTTGTGTTCGATACCGTTCCTACAGTGAGGCTGTCCTCTCATCCCTAATTCCACCAGCCTCCCCTGGGTCAACTGCTCTGTGGTCAGTCATTTCTGTCTCACAGCGTGTGTGTGTGTGTGTGTGTGTGTGTGTGTGTGTGTGTGTGTGTGTGTGTCTGTCTGTCTGTCTGGCTGCCTGTTCATTTGTCTGTCTCTGTGTGTGTGTGTGTGTGTCTGTCTGTCTGTCTGTCTGGCTGCCTGTTCATTTGTCTGTCTCTGTGTGTGTGTGTGTGTGTGTGTGTGTGTCTGTCTGTCTGGCTGTCTGTCTGGCTGCCTGTTCATTTGTCTGTCTGTGTGTGTGTGTGTGTGTGTGTGTCTGTCTGTCTGTCTGGCTGCCTGTTCATTTGTCTGTCTCTCTCTGTGTGTGTGTGTGTGTGTGTGTGTGTGTGTGTGTGTGTGTGTGTGTGTGTGTGTGTCTGTGTCTGTGTCTGGCTGGCTGGCTGGCTGGCTGTCTGTCTGCCTGTTCATTTGTCTGTCTCTCTGTGTGTGTGTCTGTCTGTCTGTCTGTCTGTCTGGCTGCCTGTTCATTTGTCTGTCTCTGTGTGTGTGTGTGTGTGTGTGTGTGTGTGTGTGTGTGTGTGTGTGTGTGTGTGGTCATAGTGCTGCGGTCCGCCCTGTGTTTCCTGTTGTTAGCTGCCTCCACATTCCCATTGTCCCTCACCGGGGGCTCGTTGGAGCTCTCTGGCTTCTGGGGGCCGCTCCGGGGGTCAAGGGTCACCTCCTCCGCAAACACCATTAAGCCCGTTCGTTCACCCGCCGAGGGAAGCTCTTCAAACCCAGAGATGAGAGGAGGGAAAAGAGAGAAAGAAATCCTTCCATCCCTCGTCTCATCCTGCTCTTTTTATCTTTTATGGCTGTCTGGTCTTTTATGGTTTGATAAAGGATCCTCACACTGTGACCAGGCTGTGGCCCAGAGCCTGGGGGCTTGGAGGGATTTAGCCTTTGATTTCGGATGGCAATAAGTGTGTGTGTGTGTGTGTGTGTGTGTGTGTGTGTGTGTGTGTGGGCGGGCGGGCGGGCATGTGTATCTGTGTGTGTGTGTATGTACAGGCAGGCGTGTGTGTGGGCGTGTGTGTGTGTCTGTGTCTGCGTGTGTATGTAGGCGTGTGTGTATGTGCGTGTGTGTGTGTGTGTATGTAGGCATGTGTGTATGTGTGCGTGTGTGTATGTAGGCATCTGTGTATGTGTGTGTGTGTGTGTGTGTGTATGTAGGCGTCTGTGTATGTGTGCGTGTGTGTGTGTATGTAGCCGTGTTTGTATGTGTGTGTGTGTGTGTGTGTGTGTGTGTGTGTGTGTGTGTGTGTGTGTCACCACCAAGGCTCAGCTGGCTGCTGTTGTTGTTGTTGGAGGAGTGGAATGTCGTGTGGAACTGTTTCGCTTTGTTTCAGTGGCGTGTCTTCCGAGGGACTTCGGTGGAGGCAGAAATCAGAGGTTTTTATATCATGTTTTTATATTTGCACTTCTGGTTAGATGCTAAACTGCATTTCGTTGTCTGGTACTTATTGTCTCTGCAATGACAATAAAGTAGAATCTAATCTAATCTAATCTAATTTAAAAACGTGAATCGAACGCATCACTTACCAGTATGCGTGTGTTGTTGTCAAGAACGCTGATATGAAATATGAAACATTAGCCTAACCAATAATCATTGTGCAAACTGCCGAATGAATGGTGCATTTAAGCTACGTCTGCCGGCTTCATATGTGTGTAAATCTGTCTCTGACACTAGCCAGTGGCTTCCCAGCCCTTGACCTCTGACACACGTCACTGACACACACCTGTGCCCTGGCGTGTCACACACACGACCGCCGATGATGGAAGGACCTCCCCTTACAGTCCCTTCTAAAAACATCTCCTACAAAGATCAAACGTAGACGCCTGTATTGGACGTTGGTCTCTTAGATGGTTATTCATTTCATTTGACAGAGAGATCTGGTGCTTTGAACAAGACCCTGTGGAACAGCTGGTCTCCATCTCCCAGGCCTGGCGGCTAGGTGTCGGTCATGTGTGTGTCCGTGAGAGTCTACCAGGGGAGGCTGGTAGAGGTAGAAATCGGAGGACGGGGCTTATAGTAATGCATGTCTTAGAAAGGTGTGTTTGATCCCGTTCCATTCCATTCCAATGAGCCCCGTCCTCCGATTTCTACCTCCACCAGCCTCCCCTGGAGTCTCACCCTGATGTCAGAGTGTGTGTGAGTGTGTGCAGTGTTCCTAACGTGTATGTGTGTATGTGTGTATGTGTGTGTGTGTGTGTGTGTGTGTGTGTGTGTGAGAGTGAGTGTTCCTACTGTGTGTGTGTGTGGAGTGTTCCTTACGTGTGTGTGTGTGTGTGTGTGTGTGTGTGTGTGTGTGTGTGTGTGTGTGTGTGTGTGTGTGTGTGTGTGGCAGCCGCCATATATGGCGGAGACGGTGTTACTTGTACCCGTGAGTCTTGTCCTGTTGTATGTGAAAGACATTGTCCATGTCTGTTTGTGAATGCATCCCATCTGTGCCTTCAGTATTTGTGTCCCTGTATACTTGTCTCTATGTGGACATAAATAAATGATTAAAATGTGTATGTCTGTGTGTTTGTTCCTACCGTGTGTATGTGTGTGAGTGTGTGGAGTGTTCCTACTGTGTGTGTGTGTGTGTGTGTGTGTGTGTGTGTGTGTGTGTGTGTGGAGTGTTCCTACTGTGTGTGTGTGTGTGTGTGAGTGTGTGGAGTGTTCCTACTGTGTGTGAGTGTTCAGGAGCCTTTCTTCCTGGCCTTCCCACATTCCCAGCATCACCAGGCATCGCCCCGCTGAGGAGGGGTCATCCAGGGTCACCAGCGGGGGTCACAGGGGTCACACTTCAGCTGGGGTTCAGCTCCCTGTGTGTGTGTGTGTGTGTG
>NC_137675.1:9479850-9487350 GCF_963989245.1 Nansenia antarctica | reverse complement strand
GCTGTCTATGTCACACTGCTGTCTATGTCACACTGCTGTCTATGTCACACTGCTGTCTATGTCACCCTGCTGTCTATGTCACCCTGCTGTCTATGTCACCCTGCTGTCTATGTCACACTGCTGTCTATGTCACACTGCTGTCTATGTCACCCTGCTGTCTATGTCACACTGCTGTCTATGTCACACTGCTGTCTATGTCACACTGCTGTCTATGTCACCCTGCTGTCTGTCACACATCACACTGCAACCTGTACCCCACCAGAGTTGTGATGTTCTTGTCATCCTTGCTATGACTACAGTCTGCGGTCTTTTAGCAACACTCCATCATCCAGCCCCCCCAGTTCATGGAGAAAAGCGAAGCCGTGTAACCGTCCTGACACACAGATAACATGGTTTCAGTTTCACGAGAGCATTATTTAGTTGAGGTCGGAAATCATGGTTTTACTGCTTGCTTGAAAATGTGCATTTGATTGAGGCTGGGCCCTACTTTGACGTTCCAGAATGTTCCAGAATGTTCCAGAATGTCGTTTCTCCCCATTAGCAGCGGGCCCTCAGCCAGGTCCAACTGTCAACATCGGGCTGCGTCAAATGTCTCTGTCAAAACGCCCCACGTTTGTTAAGTCCTGGTGAATTAATGCATCTTTAGCTCTTTTGCCAGGGTTACACACTATGATCGTATGTATGTATGGAGGACCAAGTCTGTCAAAATTAACAATAAATATACAGATAAATAAATGAGTGTATGAATAAATAAATGAATGAATACACACAGTAATAACGAAATACATTTCTATATTTATTTATTCTTTTACGCATTCATTCTTTGTTTTCCACATTCATTCTTTCTTTTCCACATTGTTTTCCACATTCATTCTTTCTTTTCCACATTCATTCTTTCATTCTTTCCCCGATTATCTGATCTGTATGCAAATATGGGGGTGTGTCTCGCATTTTCATTGGTTGATTCCCCCACGCATTTTCATTGGTTGACACCGCGCGTGACGTGGTAAAAGCGACAAAGTCGAGATTGTCCTTGGGCCAAACCATTTTTCATTACCATCTGGGTGGGCAAATTCTAGATGTGATTTTTTTTTTATTCCTTTACATCCCTAGATTATGTTTTGATATGATATACCTTTTGGTTTGGCATCTTATTAGTGGTTATCACCTCTTAAAGGTATGGACTGCTTTTCTTCAAAAAATAGTTTTGCCAGAAAAAGTCCCCTGCCATATCTTGCTCCCCTTCGTATGATTTGCTCGTAGGTCGGGCTGTGGTTGTGATGGAGACATGAGACCAGAGGTTTTTTTACGCAACTGAGTCTCCTGAACAGTAGATATCAACCCCTAGTCGATCAGACCTTCTTAGGCTGAGCTATGGTCACGTTTCCGCACCTACCCCCCTGTAATATTGTTTCTTTTTTCTTGTATTGTTTCTTTTTTGTAATGTATTTGCCTTACCTTGATTCCTAGATAAATGGTTCAAAAGGAAAACATTAAGTTAACAAATGTAAAACTGCACTGTTTGAATTGTAAATTATTTGTAGAAGACTAATCAGGTGTAGCATTTGGCCCACCTAGTGCCTTAACTAGTGCGGGTCTCTGAAATAGAGGAATACATCTACTGTAGTTTGACATTAAATTACCAACCTTATTCTAAACTAAAATATGTCAGGGTGCAGTAATTGGGGCAGATCTCATTACAACTTAGAGGCGCTACAAACAAGGAATCTTCTGCATTTAACTTCACAAGAATGCAAATAAATCACAAGAATGAACACAGTTCAACAGTCAAAGGCATTTTTGAATAAGGGAGCCAATGTAGTGAGTGTAGAATGGGGGCTATGTGGGGGTTATGTGCTCGTATTTGCGGACTCTCATCAGGATCCTGGCAGCGCTGTTCTGGATGCATTGCAGCTTCTGTATGCTTTTGCCAGGAATCCCGATGAAGAGCGCATTGCAGTAGTCCAGTCTTGAGGAGATAAAGGCATGGACAAGTTTCTCTGCATCTGAGGGTTAGAGTGGGACGGAGTTTGGAAATATTTCTGAGATGATAGGAGGTTTTGCACAGGTGTTTTATATGGTCACTGAAGGTCAGGTGAGGGTCAAACCTAGGGAAAGCAACTTCCTAGTAGTAGTGAAGCCCTCAGCCAAGAGCAGACACTACTTAATTTCCAATCATAGATTATTTTTTTTTTAAAGGGTTAGGGCATATGAATCATAGTGGAGGTATGATATATGGCATATATATGGCATATATATACGGTTCTTAGAAAGGCATTTTTTAAAGCCATTTTTAGTCACCACAAGTCTGTTCAAACCCAGGCAGCGAGACCAGCAGGAAAACACAACTAGATCTTCTATAATTCTAACTGGATAGTACTTCGTTTCCAGTCATAGTCAGCTAGATTACTTACTTAGCTAGCTTACTTATCAAATGTACATTTTGTGATATAAACGCAGTGGAGACACTCTCAGCTGTCTTGCATCGTGCATAGCCCAGAGCGTATATGTCTAATTGAGTCAACTGGTATTTTGGTTATCACCAAGTTCTCCCATACAGTGCTGATGGACTAGACCATTGCCGACATGTGTGAAAGGGGACAACACGGGAATAGCTTGGGATGTCGACATAGTTTGGGATTCCATGGAAATTATAGGGAGAAAGAGGCTGTGTGAGAACGGGGCTATAGACTCTCTACCCGTCTGTGATGATAACTGCGTCGCTGCTTTCACACGTCACGCGCGGTATCAACCAATGAAAAAGCGTAGGGGCGTGGACAACGTGCAAGATACGCCCCCAGATATTTGCATACAGATCTTATAAAGTGGAAAATAAATAATAAATGTGGAAAAGAAAGAATGAAAGAATGAATGTGGAAAATAAAGAATGAATGTGGAAAAGAAAGAATGAATGTGGAAAAGAATGTGGAAAACAAAGAATGAATGCGTAAAAGAATAAATAAATATAGAAATGTATTTCGTTATACTGTGTGTATTCATTCTCTTATTTGTTCATACATTCATTTATGTATCTACTGTATATATTTATTGTTAATTTTGACAGACTTGGTCCTCCATACGTATGGCTTGTGTGTATGTGTGTTACTGACTGGTGAGGTGGTGGAGGGAGACAGACCGTGTTTGACCACGTGTGTGATGGAACGAGGTGATGAAACCCAAGGAGGTGCAGACTGCCCACCCCCAACCCCCCTCCCCCACCACCCCTCCCCCACAGAGGAGTTAAGCCTATCATTTCCTCAGGCGAGATGGCCTTGATGTTGTGCCCCCCCCCCCCCCCACACACACACACACGCACACACCTCCCCCGTAGTAGAGACCTATAGTTAAGGCTATCATTTCCTGGATGCTGCGGTCGCCAGATGATTGATAACCACACAACAGATGTTTCAGGAAGCAGGCCATTGATAACGGTCCCCATGGAGACCTGGTGATTAGAGCCAATCTCACACACACCCCTCCTATGCTCTCCTCTGATCAACCCATCTGTCATAGAAGGGAATAGGAGGGCGGGTCACTTATGTAAACATAGAACCAGTGATGGACTAGGTGATAAGATGATCTGAACGTCCTACTACATCCCGTGGTGTGTGTGTGTGTGTGTGTGTGTGTGTGTGTGTGTGTGTGTGTGTGTGTCTCTCTGTCTCTGTCTCTGTCTCTGTCTCTGTGTCTCGTGTCTGTCTGTCTGTCTCTGTCTGTCTGTCTGTCTGTCTGTGTGTGTCTGTGTGTGTCTGTGGGGAGGTACTGGACTAAGACATGGTACACTGTTGAAAAGCAATTTATACAGAACACAATAAATATGTTCTTCATCATGAACTGACTTTAGTCTGCTCTTTATATATTGTATGAAACATATAATAAGAGATAAATATATAAAGAAATACAAACGAAATATAAAACATGATAAATCGATTATATATTAAACTGACACGTTGTCTCTACTGAGATGTACTGTGAATCAACGACATTGATTTTACTCATATATACATACATACTGTATATGATAGATAAGCAAATAGAGATGTCCGTCCTCCGATTTCAACCTCCACCAGCCTCCCCTGGTGTGGATGGTTGTGTTGGGTATTCCTCACCCGTAGGCTCAGGCTCAGCCTCAGAAGCCCGTCTGCAGGGTGGAAAAGCATTCGGCTCTCATGGATTTCAGAACCTCAGCGGTGGTCTTGAATATAAATGGGTTCAATGGCCTATATACAGGAGGCTGAGCATACAGCCAGATATGGCTTTCAATAGTTCACAGACCTTTCGTTCTCTCTTTCACTCATTCTCTCTTTCTTTCTTTCTTTCACTCACTCTCTCTCCCTCACATCTTTTTTCTCTCTCTCTCCCCCCTCCCCCTCCCCCCCTCCCTCTCCTGCCCTCCCCCTCCTTTGGTCACTCTCCCTCCGTATATTTCTCCTCTCACTCTCACAAGGCAGATATGGCTTTCAATAGTTCACATTGACATTTCTCTCTCTCTCGCTCTCTCGCTCTCTCTCTCTCTCTCTCTCTCTCTCTCTCTCTCTCTCTCTCTCTCTCTCTCTCTCTCTCTCTCTCACACACACTCTCTTTTTTCTTTCATAACACCAATGAACTTGATAAAAGAACAAACCTTCCTTTCACCCGTCAGAGAAGCACAATCACACACCATCAACCATACATCATACAAGTGTGTTTATCCCCACACGCTAACAAACATACATCACACATGTGTGTGTTTAACCACACATACACTAACAAACATACATCATACATGTGTGTATGTACACGTCCCTTCATTCACACACACCAGGAAAAATCAATCATACATGTGCGTTTATTTTCTCTTCCTCTCATTGGGGACTGTTATTCACGCCGTGAAGCAGAAGAAAGAGAGGGAATGAAGGAGGAGAAGAAAGAGGAGGGAAAGGTCCACATCCTGCTAAAGCAAATCTGAAAGATCCCCCAAACTGCCCAGCCTTGCTTCAATGCAAAACTGAGTGATAGATTATCGCTAACCAGCAGATTAAACAACTGGGGACTGGTGACGACTACCAGACGTGCTGCCATCGTGTGTGTGTGTGTGTGTGTGTGTGTGTGTGTGTGTGTGTGTGTGCGTGCGTGCGTGCGCGCGTGCGTGCGTGCGTGCCTGCGTGTGTGTGCGTGTGCACGCGCAGTGTGTGGGGGGGCCACACACACCAGATGGTGGACATTTATTCTGGGGTTTGGAGGAGGTATTTCATGTCCTGTACTGTACAATGCCTTTGAGATGTTTACGGAACAATTCCCTTATGTTAGTCGTGTTATATAAGCATTTGACATATTCCTGTAATTGGAAATACATTGTTTTGAATTATTAAAGTTGAGAAGGAGCCGGGGCGTTTGGCCACCGTGGCGAAATTCAATTCAAAGTTCCAAACAGCATCCTCTCTGATATTAATATCACCCTCTGAAATGGAGTTGCAGTGTCGTAGCTGTTGTGTTTCTTCATGTGTGCACGATTAGAAGAGGCAGACCCCCAGAGACAGAAAGACGGAAATCGAGGAGTTCACTCTTCTAATAACATTTTTATATGCAAATCCAGTGTCGGTAGGACACTGCATATTAGAGAAGGCAGTGTCGGGAAATGAAGTATTTCTTTCAAGGGATCTCATTCCCTTAATTGCTATTGATTAAATATCGTCATTGCAACCATTAGGAAGCTTTTAGGAAGCTTGAATGTTACATCCTGGTCCTCTAAGTAAACTAGATAACCAGTACAGGATATGGTGCAGAACACTGGCGGACTCAGGGGGGGGCAGGGGGGGCGACCGCCCCTCCTGGTGCCCTCACGGTTGAAAAACATCCCTCTTAAGTGCCCTTTTGAGTGGCGAAAATGAGAGGACGTGCTCTATTGGTGCCCCTCCAATGGTCTAAACCTGACCATGAGCCCCCACAGTGGGAAAAAGTTGCACTAAAGTGCCCTTTTGAGTGGCAAAATTAGAGGATGTGCCCTATTGGCTGCCCTTCCAATGGTCTAAACTTGACCATGTGCACTGATGGGGTCCCATGTTGTCCAGCAGCTGCCCTTTTTTTCTTTTCGCCCCTGCCCTTCAAACAGCCTGAGTCCGCCACTGGTGCAGAATGTCTTGAAGTACCAGAAAGTTACCACACACAAGTTTCTTCATAAATGCTGAGTAAATACCAGCTGAAACGCCAGCTGTGAAAGAAACGAGTAACCATATTTGTCTTCGTAAAAACACATCGCAACGCAATCTTGCGTAAGAAACTTAGCTCTATAAATAAAGTTGGATTTGATTAGATTAGATTAGTGTTGTGCTGCCTTTGTGTTCCTGTGTTCAGCGTCCTCGACTGTGGATTTTTCTTCTCTGCGGTCTGTCTTTTATGTGTTCGCCGTGCTCGGTGGCCTGCTCATTTGTTTGTTTATTGGCTCGGTCGGGAGATAAGGGAAGACGCTTTATTCCAACAAGTTAATTAGCGCGGAGATTGCTTCACTCGCAAATGGAGCTAATGAAATAAACACCATCTTAAAAGATATGACGAGCAATTAACCTAATAGAATGGAGAGCAATTTCTGGTGGGGTGTTTGTTTCTTAATGTGCTGCAATATTACGTGCAAGGCCAGGCAGGCAGGCAGGCAGGGAGGGAGGGAGGGAGGGAGGGGGGGAGGGAGGGAGGGAGGGAGGCAGGGAGGGAGGGAGGGGGGAGGGAGGGAGGGAGGCAGGGAGGGAGGGAGGGGGGGGGAGGGAGGGAGGGAGGGGAGGGAGGGAGGGAGGGAGGGGAGGGGGGAGGTCGAAATCAGAGGACGTTCCTTATTCCATTTCCTGTTTGATACCATTCCTCATTCCATCCCAGGCATTAAAACAAGCCTGTCCTCCGATGTCATTGTCTACCTCCACCAGCCTCCCCTTGGAGCCATGCTTCCTTTGCCATATGTAGCGGAGGTGGTCAGGAATCACAGTCTTGATAAGATAGCCCTGACATAAACAGTTAGAATACAGTCTTGCCATTGGACTTCGAGGCTGTCCTCTTGGCCTAACGGTAGAACCTCGGCTCTACCGTGTCAGTGACCAGGGTTTGAACCCCACCTGTCATCCGTGGTGGCATTTTTTGGCAAGTTTTTCAACGTCAAGAGTGTTTACTTTTATTTCATCACGTACTGTATGTGAACCCAATATGTGTGTATAAGCCTCTTAACAGACAAGGCTCTCACCCATCTCTGTGTTTACATCCGATGCTGGAATAATATATGTGCCAGTATCGGGGAGGGCGTCAGTCCCTTCCTGTGTACCAGCGATACGGGTCTGTCTTCACACTGTTTATTGTTCCGCCCGCGGCCGTTTGTGAAATGTGTGTTTCGTCTCAACAAACAGCCCTCTGCGTCTTGAGATGCACCACATGTCACTGTCGTGGTGTATGTGTGTGTATGTGTGTGTGTGTGTGTGTGTGTGTGTGTGTGTCTGTGTGTTCCCCTTGTACTGTATACATAAGATAAGCGATGTTAGTTGG
>NC_137675.1:9464850-9474850 GCF_963989245.1 Nansenia antarctica | reverse complement strand
CGAACAGCTCCTTTAGATAGGCCTGTTAGTAGACCATTACAATAATCAAGTCTACTCGAAACAAATGCATGGATGAGTTTTTCAAGGTCTTGCTTGGACATGAAACCTCTCATTCTTGTTATGTTTTTCAGGTGATAGTAGGCTGATTTAGTTATTGAGTTTATGTGGCTGTTGAAGTTTAGATCGGAGTCTAGAATTACACCAAGATTTCTGACCTGTTTTTTACTGTGAAGAGAGAGAGAATCAAGTTTTGCACTGACTTTCGATCTTTTGTCAGGTGCACCGAATACAATTATCTCTGTTTTGTCCTTGTTTAGTTGGAGGAAGTTTTGTGTCATCCAGGCGTTTATTTGCTCAATGCAATTACAGAGATTGTCAATGGGACTATAGTCGTTCGGTGAGAGGGCTATGTAGATTTGAGTGTCATCCGCATAGTTGTGGTAGGCAATTTTGTTCTTTTTTATGATGTGTCCCAATGGAAGCATGTAGAGATTGAATAGAAGGGGGCCAAGGATTGACCCTTGGGGAACCCCACATGTCATTTTAATTTGGTCAGATACAAAGTTGCCAATGGAGACATAGTAGCTTCTGTCCTGTAGGTAGGATCTAAACCAGTTTAGGGCAGTGCCCGAAAGTCCTACCCAGGTTTTTAGTCTATCTATTAGAATGTCATGGTCTACAGTGTCAAAGGCAGCACTAAGATCTAGTAGTACCAAAACTGAGATTTTTCCGGAGTCTGTGTTTACGCGAATGTCATTAAGGACCTTAATAAGGGCCGTTTCAGTGCTATGTAGGGGGCGAAAGCCTGATTGAAAGTCATCAAAGAGATCATTTAGGGTCAAATAATTGCTAAGTTGTTCGTGGGCAACCATTTCAATAATTTTTCCTGTACAGGGAAGGTTTGATATGGGTCTGTAGTTGTTTAGTACAAATGGGTCTAGGCCGTTCTTTTTTAGTAGAGGCTTAAAAAAAATAATAACAGGGGAAAGACATGTGAGAATAATATGAATAATAATGACTACTACTACTACTATTACTTCTACTACTACCTACTACTACTACTACTACTACTACTACTACTACTACTACTACCACCACTACTACTACTACTACTACTACTACTACTACTACTACTACTACTACTACTACTACTACCACTACTACTACTACTACTACTACTACTACTACTACTACTACTACTACTACTACTACTACTACTACTACTACTACTACTACTGCTACTACTACT
Source organism: Nansenia antarctica (assembly GCF_963989245.1). Classification (NCBI taxonomy): domain Eukaryota; kingdom Metazoa; phylum Chordata; class Actinopteri; order Argentiniformes; family Microstomatidae; genus Nansenia; species Nansenia antarctica. Next base: position 9,473,601 of record NC_137675.1, on the reverse strand, counting down.
ACTACTACTACTACTACTACTACTACTACTACTACTACTACTACTACTACTACTACTATTACTACTACCACTACTACTACTGCTACTACTACTACTACTACTACTACTACTACTACTACTACTACTGCTACTACTACTACTACTACTACCACTACCACTACTACTACTATTACTACTACTACTATTACTTCTACTACTACCTACTACTACTACTACTACTACTACTACTACTACTACTATTAATATTACTATTACTACTACCTACTACTACTACTACTATTAATATTACTACTACTACTACTACTACTACTACTACTACTACTACTACTACTACTTCTACTACTACCTACTACTACTACCACTACTACTACTACTACTACTATTAATATTACTATTACTATTACTATTACTATTACTACTACTACTACTACTACTACTACTACTACTACTACTACTACTACTACTACTACTACTGCTACTGCTACTGCTACTGCTACTGCTACTACTACTACTACTACTACTACTACTACTAATAATAATAATAATAATAATAATAATAATAATAATGACTACTACTAGTGGTACTACTGTGAATAAAATAGTGCATTTTATTGGTTTGGCACATATTTTGTGTATGTATGGTCCCAGCGGGAATCAAACCCTCAACCCTAGCTAGCCCAATGCTCAATCCCCTGTGCTACACAGGACTAGCACTCGTTCATAAGCCACGCCTCCTGTCTGTATTCCATCACACAATCTATCATGGTGGAGGACAACCTCTCTTTGACCAGTTATAAAAAAACATGTGTAAGTGATCTATTCATATCCAGGGATAAAGCGTGTGTTGGTACTGTATATACCCATTACAATGAGCCTCCGATTTCTACCTCCACCAGCCTCCCCTGATCCATGGAATCAACAGACGCATCCTTCTCCTGACCCCAAAATAAACCTCCTCTCCTCCAAGATCATAACGGTCTGTTTCTGAGAACAGTCCAGTCATTTCCTCAGAAAACAGAACACAATTGAACATGGTTCCCTCTGACATACAGCGTCAGCATTCATATCAGATAGAGGACCATAGAAGACCACCTTTCCCTGTTCACAGTCTTTTCAACATCTCTACCTACCCTACTATCCTCTGAGTCTCTTCCTACCCTACTCTCCTCTATGACCGTCTCTGACCACCCCACTCTCCCCTATGAATGAATGAATGAATGAATGAATGAATGAATGAATGGTCTTTATTGTCATTGCTATAGTACAGGTACCAAACAACGAAATTTAGGAGGGGTGGCTCCCCTGGTGCTAGGAAAGAAAAAACAACAACTAAAAAAACAAGAAGGGAAGGAGCTGGTTTACATAAATAAAGGCTATGTACACTATCCACTATACTATACTGTACAGATAGACGACTAGGGTTGTCATATTGCACATAGTGTTATTGCACATTCATTTAAAGTGTCGCAGTTTGCAGGCTTGAAATGTACACATTTGTGCCTCAGCACTACACCTGATTTTTCAATCCAGCAGCTGCCATCAATCCGTCCAGACTGTCCAGGGCCCAGAACCTAGGTCTTTGCTGTGTTCAGGGCCTGGATGGCCCTGGGGTAGAAGCTGAGCTTCAGTCTGTTTGTCCTTGCGGCCATGGTCCTTGCGGCCATGGTCCCTTCGAGGGCAGCCGGGCAAAGTGTTCGTACCCAGGGTGGGATGGGTCTCTGGAGATCTTGGAGGCCTTCCTGAGGCAGCGTGTGTTGTACAGCTCTTCCAGAGAGGGGAGGGGGTGCCGGTGATCTTCTGGGCTGTTCTCACGACTCTCTAGTCTCTCGGTAGAGATGTTGAAAAGACTGTGAAAAGGGAAATATGGTCTTCTCTGGTCTCTACGGTGGAAAAACAGGGGCTTTCCCCGCGGCTGGTTCATGTTGAGACGAGATGAGAGAAGATCATGATCAAAAGCCGTCTAATTGCTGCCCGCCGCGCCGTGCTCCCGAGCATATGGCGTTGTGATGCTGCGGTTCAGCCTGGCTCCCAGGATCCCCGTCCTCCCGAACACTCCGAACGCTCTTCACACACGCTGCCTAATGAACATGTCTGTGATAGATTACTGCGAAGGGGAATCTCAAAGGATGGAAGATAAAGAAAGAAGACTTGCTTAAATAAGGACGGCACTGTCAGTGTGTGCATGTGTGCGTGTGCGTGCGTGCGTGTGTGTGCGCGTGTGTGTGTGCGTGTGCGTGCGTGTGCGCGTCTGTCTGTCTGTCACTCTGTCTGTCTGTCACGTTGTTTGTCTAACACTCTGTCAGTGTGTCAGTGGTTTGTGGTCTGTCTGCCTGTCGTTTGGTCTGTATTTTGGGAATGAAGAATGGTACCATGAAAAGGAACAAAACAGTAGAGTTGTGTAGTATTGGTTTCAACATTTCAACACTTTGTGTATAAATAGTTCCTCTATTTCAGGGAACCGAACTCAAATCCAAACTATTGGAGTGTTTTCTCTTCCAGGCCTTTCAACCAACCATCTGTCTGTCTGTCTTTCTGTCTGTGTTTTGCTCTGTCTGTCTACCGTGTGTGCGTGCGTGCGTGTGTGTGTCATAGAGATAAATGTGTGTGTTAGACTGTGAGAAACACAACACAGTAGAGATTCTCTTGCTCTCTTTGACGTTCAATCTGTCCTTTTCTACCGACAACCTGGTCAAAGCCCGGAACCCAGAATCGAATCTAATTTATGGACAGTAACCCTCTCTCTCTTGCTCTCTCTTGCTCTCTCTCTCTCTCTCTCTCTCTCTCTCTCTCTCTCTCTGTCTCTCTCTCTCTCTCTCTCTCTCTCTCTCTCTCTCTCTCTCTCTCTCTCTCTCTCTCTGTCAGCTGGTTTCCATGTTGGCTGCCTATCTGGTTCAGGGAGCCAGTGTGGGCGGGGCTGGGGGGGTCGTTGGCAGATGTGGTTGACCTGGGCAGGTGTGGCCTACAGGCTTTATATGGTGAACCCCGTCTGCCATTTTGTCTGTTTTCTCCCACGGGCAGCTTGGCTTCTGGTTTTGTGCCTTTTTATTTTGTTCACATCCTCCAACATTCCACAACACATATTCCATTCATTCATACATGACACACTACTGATGATACAGACTTCACCTTACATTCTGATATTGTTTATTCTTTAAGTTAATAAATATATGACGTTAACCCATGATTGCGTGTGGGCCCTTGGGCTTGGTTGTAAAATCAGATACACTGGCACAGCCTGAAGCGAGTCATTCTTTCCCAAAGGCTGATTTAGATGGAAAACAGGAGTGCTGGGAATCGCCTGGGATCAGTTGTAAACAGTCATTCCTATTGTTTATGGGAAGCTACGGCAGTCCAAATGAACACATCGCTGACTCAGCGCGACAAGCTGTTCCCCTCTCCCAGCAAACAATAACGACTGCAACAGCCGCTTGCATATGGCAGGGATGGCTAGCCAGAACACCATCTCGCTGCCTGACAGAGCTGGAACACCATTCCCTGGGTGGGTGTGGCTGTAGCCACCGAAAATGAAGATGATTTAAACCAATCAGTAGACACAAGGGGGGATGATTTTTTGAGGAGAAGCTGATTTAAACCAATCAGGAGGCACTAGAGGGAGGATGTTAAGAGGAGAAGGTGATTTAAACCAATCAGGAGGCACTAGAGGGAGGATGTTAAGAGGAGAAGGTGATTTAAACCAATCAGGAGGGACTAGAGGGAGGATGTTAAGAGGAGAAGCTGATTTAAACCAATCAGGAGGGACTAGAGGGAGGATGTTAAGAGGACAAGGTGATTTAAACCAATCAGGAGGGACTAGAGGGAGGGTGTTAGGAGCAAACCCAGCAAGCGCTGATTCATGCTTGTTGTCGGCTGGGCGACCATGTTCACACCTCCCGTACAGGGCACGTAGCCAGTGACAGCCTGCCAAGCATTTGTGTTCACATAGACACCACTCTGTCATCAGGTTCACATAGACACCACTCTATCAGGTAGGCCTCTCTGTAGGCTATGAACGTGTGAAGCTTCCATTGTTGTTTAAAGAGATGCTATAGGATTTCTGTACGTTTTCAGCCACTGGTGGTAAAATTAGCGCCCATGAGCCAAAAATGGGTCCCCGAAATACCAAGAAATGTGTCAAGAAATGACCTGATTACGGTAGACAGGGAGGGGCACTCCACTCCACTACCAAGAACAAGCTTATTTTTGGAAACTAAGGACTATGTCGTCTGAGTCCACACAGTCAACACTTAAACCAGGGTTTGATGTGTAGAACTAACGACAAAAATCCCAGAGCATCTCTTTAAGGTAAAACGTGCTGTTCAAAGGGAAACGTGTGGACTCCCTCCCTCATCATAGTGGCTTTGGTTCAGTGTGAGGACCTTGCATCATCAAGAAGGCACAACAGCGGCTCTACTTCCTGAGAGTCCTCAGGAAATACCACCTCAAACAGGAGCTGCTTGTGACCTTCTACCGCTGCACAATGGAGAGCATCCTCACCTACTGCATCTGCGTGTGGTTCTCCAGCTGCACAGCCGCAGAGAGGAAAGCGCTACAGAGTCGTGAGATCGGCCCAGAAGATCATCGGCGCCCCCCTCCCCTCTCTGGAAGAGCTGTACAACACACGCTGCCTCAGGAAGGCCTCCAAGATCTCCAGAGACCCATCCCACCCTGGGAACAAACACTTTGTTCGGCTGCCCTCGGGCAGGCGGTTCAGGACCATGTCCGCAAGGACAAATAGACTGAAGCTCAGCTTCTACCCTAGGGCCATTCAGGCCCTGAACACAGCAAAGACCTAGGTTCTAGGCCCTGGACAATCTAGACAATTTGATGGCAGCTACGAGATTGTAATCAAGTGCAATACTGAAACACAACTGTGAACATTTCAAACCTGCAAACTGCGACACTTTAAATGAATGTGCAATAATACTATGTGCAATATGACAACCCTCGTGCACATAAGGTTCAGAGATAGGAAATGTTAGGATATTTATAGCATAGAGTAGAGCACAGTGTTTTATTTGTATAGTATAGTATAGTGGATAGTGTACATAGCCTTTATTTATGTAAACCAGCTCTTTTCCCTTCTTGTTTTTAGTATTTTTTTCCTAGCACCAGGGGAGCCCCCCCTCACAAAATTCGTTGTATGGTACCTGTACTATATTAATGACAATAAAGACCATTCATTCATTCATTCATTCATTCATTGTAGAGTTGGGCTGGGATGGCTCTGTGAAGATGGCTAGTGTGTGTGTGTGTGTGTGTGTGTGTGTGTGTGTGTGTGTGTGTGTGTGTGTGTACATGTACGTGTGTGTAACCGTGTGTACGTGTGTGTGTGCGTGCATGCGCACATGCATTTTATACTTTTATACTGCTCTCTGCAATGCTTCAACAGCTCATGCTAATTAGTTTGGCAGCCTGTATTTCACAAGATCTGTGAAGAAATGAGCGTTGGAGGTTAGAGTGTGTGTATCAAGGTCTGAGGAGACGAGGCTGTCTGTGTTGTGTTGCCTTGGTTGCCAATGACATTGGGATAGCAGCGTTCAGAGACAATACTGTCCCTGCCTCTGCCCATGACTCATCCTCATGCTGAAGCTTGTTGTGAAACACAACAGTCATTTCACATGTTTTTTTCCCACAACGGAAATATAATCTTGGATTTTTATGGTGTCATATCCCCAGTGATTTTATTCACGCACATGCCTTTGTGTTATGCACAGAGAATGCTTGCATTAAAAATAGAACAAAATAAACAAAACAAAACTCCCATGGTCCAAAACTCCAATAATCATGTCTCCTTTTAAGCCACGTTCCCTGCCAACCCTAAAAACACGACCGTCTAGTCTGAAGAAGTAGAACGCTTCAGAACCTTTCGTTATTCCTGAAACGAGAGAGCCGCGCTATCCCTCGAGTCCGCCGACTACGAGGACCGTGTTGTTGATATGACCCAGATTACAGAGACTAAAGAATGTTGTGTCTACGAAATACTGAGGGGAAAAAAAGCGCTCTAGAAAATAAATGAATTCTCATTATTATGACAGAGATGTAATATCTCAGCCGCTGAGATTGTCTTTGTGAAATCCAGGCCACAAGTGGTGCGTGTTCCCAGCCTGCACTGCCGCGTGCGACTCCTTCAGACTGGAGATGGGGATCTGGGTCAGGAGAGGTACCGAGAACACTATTTATCATTCAGACCAAGGCCCCATAGAGCTCCATTGACCCAGAGGGAGCTGGCTGAGAGCTCTGAGGGTTTATTATCAACCCAACTAGTGGCTCTTTCAAGACACAAGAGCCTTTTTATTGCCACACACGGCCCACATTGATGGGATCATCAGTGTTCAGTACGGCATGGTGGCCTACACACACACGCGCACACACAAATTATTTGATCGCCTGCTGATTTTGTAAGTTTGCCCACTTACAAAGAAATGAGCGGTCTATAATTTTAATGGTAGGTTTATTTTAACAGCCATATTTCAAATACTTATTTCCCCCACTGTACACCCCCCTCCTCCCCCCCCTACAGACACACACGCACACACCCCTACACACTCCCCCCACCTACACACACACCCCCACACACACACACACACACACACCCACACACACACATACGCTCCCCCCGACGTATACAACAATGAAGACATACTGTACGCCACAATGAAGACAAGACAGACAAGACAGACAAGACAACACAACACACCTCCTCTCCTCCCATCACAGCCATGACTCAGGTCCTGAGGTGGTCTGGCTGCGGCCCACCGGGCCTGATGGATGCTAAGTGCCACTCTAAAACCCATCCAAGCCAGAACTAACCAGAATTTATGACTGCCAGAGCGTCGGACCCATCCCATTGCCAGAACCCTAATCGGCCCTCACGTCAGATCCTGTTACCCAATCACAACGCCAAATGGGCTAACAGGCATATTTTATTGAGGCTTTTATGACTGATATGTTTGTTCCCTTACCGTTCAATACAGTTATTAATTGAATAAGCGCCTCCTCTCGTAACGCCGGTGGAAGCCCCCCGGTAATGCAGGTTTATGGGAGGTGTGGAGGGGGCTAACGCGGCCTGGGGTCGTTAGCCAGGCTCTCACAGCGGGCTAGCGGCTGCTCTGTCAGAGTCAGGTGTCACGGTAACGTGATGTCATGGGAAACTGCTCATCAGTATTCCACTTCATCACCACACTGAAGGGCAGGAAAGGCTTTTACACTGGGCTTCTTGGGCCTAGGTGCACACACACACACACACGTGCGCACACATACACATTAGCATGCATCCACGCCCGAACATACACACACACACACACACACATACACACACACACACACACAGTTCTTGGGCTAGGTGCACGCGCACGCACATGCGCACTCACACACACACAAACAAATTCATTAACAGTAGCCTGAAATATCCAAGATCATTCTTTTTTTAATGTAATGTGATTTAACTATTTGTAGCTCTTTTTAAATGTTTCCGGGTTCTATTGTAAATAGTTTTTCATAGGGTTTTGAAGACTATCCATTGTATCATTGGAGATTAATTGTGTGTGTGCGTGCGCGCATGCGTGCGGGCGTGCATGCGTGTGTGTGTGTGTGTGTGTGCGCATGTGTGTGTGTGTGTGTGTGTGCGTGCGTCATCAGGCAGGTGGGCAGTAGTAATGTATCGGTCTCACGCAAGGACGATTAGAGTTATAGCGGTGTATGTTATTATAATGTGTGTATGCATGCGCCTGTGTGTGTGTGTGTGTGTGTGTGTGTGTGTGCGTGTGTGTGTGTGTGTGAGCGTGTGTGTGTGTGTGTGAGCGTGTGTTTGTGTGTGTGTGTATGTGCGTAGGTAGGTAGGTATAATTAGCATTGTAGTGTTTTGATGTCCTCTCGTGACCCATTTCAGTCACTTCCCATAGACAGACAGAGATCGGCACGTTGCAGTGTGTTCTCTCTGCTTCTGCTGAAGGGAAACAACGAATAACTCTCAGAGAAACAGCTCCAACACACACCCTCACACACCAACACACACCCTCACACACACCACCCTCACACACCACCCTCACACACCACCCTCACACACCACCCTCACACACACCACACACACACACCTTCACACACCCTCACACACCACCCTCACACACCCTCACACCCCCTCACACACCACCCTCACACACCACCCTCACACACCACCCTCACACACCACCCTCACACACCCTCACACCCCCTCACACACCACCCTCACACACCACCCTCACACACCACCCTCACACACCACCCTCACACACACCCTCACACACACACACCCTCACACACACCACCCTCACACACCAACACACACCACCCTCACACACCACCCTCACACACCTTCACACACCACCCTCACACACACACACCCTCACACACACCACCCTCACACACACCACCCACACACACCCTCACACACACACCCTCACACACCCTCACACACACCCTCACACACCAACACACACCCTCACACACCACCCTCACACACCCTCAAACACACCACCCTCACACACACCACCCACACACACACCACTCTCACACACACCCTCACACACACCACCCTCACACACACCACCCTCACACACACCACCCTCACACACACCACCCTCACACACACCACCCTCACACACACCCTCACACACACCACCCTCACACACACCACCCTCACACACACCACCCTCACACACACCACCCTCACACACACACCCACACACACCACCCTCACACACCACCCTCACACAC
>NC_137675.1:9457350-9462350 GCF_963989245.1 Nansenia antarctica | reverse complement strand
ATTTTGAAAACAGAATCGTTAGCGGTAACCACATAACCAGGGCTGATTAGCATTCCTCCGCAGCCTCCAGCCACGGTTGCTTAGTGACTTCATGTCAAGCTTGTTTTGATGACTTCATGTCAGGCTTGTTTTGATGACTTTCTTTTCAGAAACGATCCCTTTGAATTTGGGAGAAAGACAAATTGCGTCGTGACATCCATAATAACAGCGGTAATGTAGGTCACCGTGTGCAGACAGGCTGACAGACAGACAGACAGGCTGACGTGTGTCCGTGGTGATGGGTCTATCATCTGGCCGACAGCCCAGGAACCCTGCAGCCACCCGCCTAGCTGGACCATACGGTCAGCTCGGTTTGACACCAGAACTGGCCTCCTAATCACTGTGTGTGTGTGTGTGTGTGTGTGTGTGTCTCTCTCTCTCTCTCTCTCTCTCTCTCTCTCTCTCTCTCTCTCTCTCTCTCTCTCTCTCTCTCTCTCCTCTCACCCATCGTCAGCTTTAATTACCGCCTCTAGACCACACCCGGTCTGTTTTTCTTCCCTTCCTTAGAATAATGCTGTTCCCTCTCTCTCTCTTTCTGTCTCTCTTGTCTCCCCCTCCTCTCTCACCCCCCTTTCTATCTCTTACCTCCCCCTCCTCCCTCCTGCTCTGTTTCTCTCTCCATCACCCCCCCTTCTCTCTCTCCCTTATCTCCCCCTCCTCTCTCCTCTCCCCCCCCCCCCCCCCCCTCCGCCCCCTCCCTGTTTTCCCAGCCTCCTCCACTGCCAGTCCAGCCATCAGCCCAGAGGTCGGCGGGCCACGTGGGTTTGACCAGGCCGTCATAAACCACCATGCTGTCGTCTAACGGCGCCTCCACCTTTTCTAAGGCCGTTCTCTGTCCAGTTTTCACAGGCAATTTCTTCTAAAAAAAACAACCAGCTCTATGTGACTGGACTTGTTTACATTCAAACCTATGCTCAGGAGATGCCCTCATGAAAACATCCAGTGGGACAGAGGAGGCTGGTGGAGGTAGAAATCGGAGGACAGGCTCATTGTCATGCATGCAATAGAATGAGGAATATCATGGTATCGAGGTATCAAACACGACATTCCCTATTCCATTGTATGCATATTATTGAGCCCGTCCTCCGATTTCTACCTCCACCAGCCTCCCCTCACCTCATGAAAACACCTAGTAGAATATCATGCGAGGGAACTGATCACACGAAACATACAGTACCAGTCACAGGTTTGGACACACTTCCCCATTGAATTGATCGGGGAAGTATGTCCTAACGTGACTGGTACTGTATGTTGTTCCATAATATATTGTTTGTCCTTTTACTGTGTGATTAACATGCTCGTTGCCCTTCATACTGTAGTCTGTACAGTGTTTACAAGTATTGGAAAGAGGAAGCATGTTGTCATCTTTTAGCACTATATACTCCGACAGTTTGGATTTGAAATCAAACAGTGACTATGGGGTCAAAGTAGAGATTCTCAGCTTTAATGAAAATGTTTTCTTTTTTCTGACTGGTTTCACCGTTTAGAAAGTCAATCCCTTTTTATACATATCTGTCTAATTGCGCATGTACAACCGCTCTGTTTACATTTACATTGACATTTTTGGCATTCAGCAGACGCCTTTATACACAGCGACTTCCAACAAATACATTTGTCTAAGTAAGTGAATCATCGATCCATCAGTCATCGCAAGAAGAAGTAATCTATGCTCAGGCCAGGGGCCATTGGCAGTCGTAAGGCTAGAAGAAGTGTACTCTATAGCTACCAGCCACAGGATCTCCTCCATGCTTAACCTTTAACCTTTAAATGCCAAGGCACTCAGTGTTCCTGTTAAGAGAACAGTCTTGGTGACAGACATGTTCTGTTCTTTAACACATACCACCTCAAGACCCCTCGGCTCAAGACAGGGGGAGGCTGGTGGAGGTAGGACGCCGGAGGACGGGCTCATTGGAACGCATGGAACGGAATGAGGACGTGTTTGATACTCTGTTCTTGATACGGTTCCTCATTCCATTCCAGACATTCCTTTCTGATTTCCACCACCACCACCAGCCTCCCCTGACTCATGAACTGAAGCAGCAGAGGAATATGATGGAAAGCTCTCTATACAGTTTTTACTTTATGATCATCAACAGCTGTGCTCAATATCCTATAAAAGGCTGATGGCTTCCCTCCAAACGGAGACGTCAGAAGAGACAACAGCGCCATGTGTCTCCTCTTCCCGTCTCTCACACACACTCACACACACACACACACACACACACACACACACACACACATACACACACACACACATAGAGTACACGCACACACAGATACACACACACACACACACACACACACATAGAGTGTACACACACACACACACACACACATAGAGTGTACACACACACACACATAGAGTGTACACACACACACACATAGAGTGTACACACACACACACACACACACACATAGAGTACACACACACACACACACACACACATAGAGTACACGCACACACAGATACACACACACACACACACACATAGAGTGTACACACACACACACACACACACATAGAGTGTACACACACACACACACACACAGTGACACACACACACACACACACACACACACACACACACAAACACATAGAGTACACACACACACACACACACACACACACACTGGAGGAGTACACACACACTGTGTCAGATCCTCTCCATTGCTCTGTTGGTTGTGGTGGTATATACAGTAAGACGGGAGGTCTTCCCTATCATTAAACTAATTCCTTAAAAACAACAGGAGCTGCTAATGAGAACCCCAGCCCCCCCCCCCTCACAGACACACACACAGAGTGTTTGATGAGCCTCTCTATAATGACCGCATCTTCCAGCGTAGGGGAGAGGGTTCCCAGGGAGAGAGCAGGGTCCACAGAGCACAGCCAGAGACACGCTCATAATGTCTCCCGCGAGGACAAATGAGTCCTGTGAAAAGCGAGATCATGGATTTAGTCACGCTCGGAGCACAGAACCGACACGTTCCTAAATCACCCGACGGAGTCGTTTATCCACGGAGGAGGACTGTCTCGCGGGGGAATGGGCCTGTTTATTTGCAGGCGGAGAATAAGACAGCAAGCTTGAGCATTCACATGTTGATTTCGAAATCGACCCCACGCTCCTATAGGCCTAGCCCATAGCTCCTAGCTCCTACCTCCTACCTCTACCCCTAACTCCCTAGCTCCTAGCTCCTACCCCCTAGCTCTTAGCTCCTACCCCCTAGCTCCTAACTCCAACCCCCTAGCTCCTAGCTCCTATCCCATCCCCCCTAGCTCCTATCTCCTATCCCATACCCGCTAGCTCCTACCTCCTAGCTCCTACCCCCTACCTCTACCCCTAACTCCCTAGCTCCTAGCTCCTAACTCCCAAGCTCCTAATCCCTAGCTTGTATGGGGCTAGAGTCAAGGGACTAGGGGGGGTTGCTCGGTGGTGTGGGTCTAGTATTGGTCAGGCTCCTGACCCCCCGGTGTGAGGCTGATCTTCACCTCTCTCCTCCACCGCTGTGACTGTGAGGTCGCTGAGGGACACTGAGAGGTCGTTGAGGGACACCGTGAGAGGGAGGCTGAGGTCTGTGGTGTTGCTGCTCAGCCCCACGTCGAGAGGAGAGGACAGACACGACAGAGTCTGGTGTCAGCTGGACACACGCCAGCTAAGGGCAGGAAGGAGGGAGGGAGGGAGGGAGCTAGGGCAGGCAGGCAGGAGGGAGGGAGAGATGGGGTAGTGGTGGTCTAGTGGATAGTGAGTTGGACTTGTGATCGGAAGGTTGTGAGTTCAAATCCCACCTGAAACCACACCACTACTAGTGTGCCCTTGAGTAAGGCACTTAGCCCTCAGTTACTCCAGGGGGAATGTCCCTGTAATTCGTAATTGTAAGTCGCTTTGGATTAAAAAGTGTCTGCTAAATGGCAAAATGAAAATGAGATGGTTTTCGGGAGGGAGGGAGGGCTGGAGGGAGGGAGAGATGGTTTTAGGGAGGGAGAGATGGTTTTAGGGAGTGAGGGAAGGAGGGTTAGAGGGAGAGATGGAGGGAGGGAGGGAGGGAGGGGCCGAGGGAGGTTATTGGTGCGGGGCCGGGCTTGGGCCGTGGCTAATTAAAACACTGTAATTATCATGATGCCAATCTATCTCAATGAGGCCTCCTTCAGTTCAGCTCTCCAGCCTGAGCCTGCTCTGGGCAGGACCGTCTCTCACACACTCCACCATGTGACCGTCTCTCCACTGGCAGTGTCTGGGCTCTCATCAGTCATCAGGGGTGGAAGGGGTTAAGGGCCAGGGGAGAGGCACTCTGGGGGTGATTAAACAGATGGGGTTACTGACTGGGTGGGTGGTGGGGGTGGGGGGGGGGGGGGGGTGGTGGTGGCGCTGCATTATGTATTATGAGGCAGGCGATGTCATTGCCCAGAGAGAGAGAGAGTGTGAGTGTGAGTGTGAGTGTGAGTGTGTGTGTGTGTGTGTGTGTGTGTGTGTGTGTGTATGTGTGTGTGTGTGTGTGTGTGTGTGGTACAGTCTGGTGGTGTGTGTGTGTGTGGTACAGTCTGGTGGTGTCAGAGGAGGAGTATGGAGCTAGTGTAGCAGCACAAGCGCCCTCGCTAGCTGGGCCCGTTGCCATGGCAGCAGTGGGGCACTCATTAGCAAATATTACCCTTGGCCTGTGAACGCAAGAGAAGAGAGAGAGAGAGAGAGAGAGACAGAGAAACAGAGACAGAGAGACAGAGAGACCGAGAGACAGAGAGAGAGACAGAGAGAGATAGAGAGAGAGACAGAGAGACAAAGAGAGAGAGACAGAGAGAGAAAGAGAGAGAGAGAGAGAGAGGGGGGTGGCGGTAAGGCTATTTTGACGCAGACATCAGACAAAGGAGTGTGAGCGTTGACGGAGGACACACTGAGTGATGAGAAACTGTGGAGAAGGAAAAAACCACAACGACGACGTATGGAAGTGTGTGTGTGTGTGTGTGTGTG
>NC_137675.1:9442350-9449850 GCF_963989245.1 Nansenia antarctica | reverse complement strand
CCACCAGGCTCCCCCTGATCCGTGGTTCCAACAGGGGCATCCTTATCCGTCCTCCAAGATGACAACATTCTGTTTCTGAGGAAAACGTTTTTTTTGGTCTCAGAACACAGTTGTTCAACAGTTAATTAAAGCTTCCTTTTAATGAAAAAGAAAAGACATGTCAAGGCATTGTTGTCGGGATTTGTTTTTGACACGATAATTCTTTTATAACCTTGATGAGAAACGCCTCCTCCCTGGATGTAATCCCGGTGTTATGAATATTGAGATGATGAGGAGTTATTATGTTTATTATGCGCTGATGATGAAAGTGTGAGAGTGCGTCTCCACGGAGCTTTAATCACCGGGTTTCTGTTCCGCCGATGTCGGCCATTAATCCTCGCCGCCATCTCCTCTGATGAAACCACGGCGCTCTTTTGAACGTCATTAACTCCGCCGATCGCTTTGAACGGGCGGGTATTGAGCTCTCTCAGAGCCCAACCGGGAGAGATTGAACACTCGCCTGTTGCTGGTAATTTAATAGACCTAAGAGTGCCAATTAATGCTGAGAAGACATCCATTAGGTTTTTCGTTTCATGTGCACTGTGACTTGTTGTTTATGAAGGGGCCTTGTGTCGTGTGTGTGTGTGTGTGTGTGTGTGTGTGTGTGTGTGTGTGTGTGTGTGCGCGCGCCTGTGTGTGTGTGTGTGTGTGCGCGCGCGCCTGTGTGTGTGTGTGTGTGTGTGTGTGTGTGTGTGTGTGTGTGCGTGCGCGTGTGTGTGTGCGCGATCTCAATCCTGTTACATTTCTCCCGTCTCCATCGAGCCCTTCAGGCAACAGCCCGATTCCCAGACTCCACCTGTGTTCAGTCACAGAACAACCATCCGTTAGCTTGTATAGCGTTGTTAGCTTGTATAGCCAGGGCTGCCAAGTTTCACCAAAAGTTTGGAGTGAGATTTTTTGGCGGTGGAGCGACCCAAAACTGTGCACGTTTTGGCAGCGGCGGCCCCTCTCTCCCACCCAATTATTTGTGCTAGTTTCCTGCAATTTTACATGTTGTTCATAATAAACCAGCACAAGAAATGAAAATAATTAGCATTTTATAAAAGAAGAAAAAAATTCAGACAATATATCATATTTATGAAATCTTAATAAACAAATACAGTAGCCTACATACCAGGGTTTTTCCTGGGTCAGAATGAGGGCTTGGCGGGTGATTTTGTGCGTGCGCAGCGCGCCCACATTTTTTTGGAGGGACCCCCAATTGTTGTATTTGTATTGTAAATTGTAATTATTAATAATAATTATTATTATTAATGTACCTGGTTATGTTACAGTAGAGAAACAAAAAACAGTTACCAAAACAATGCGTTGAAATGCGTGTGTCTCACAGTGATTGCGTGAGACTTGGCAGCCCTGGTATAGCGTTGTTAGCTTGTACAGCGTCGTTAGCTTGTACAGCGTTGTTAGCTTGTACAGCGTTGTTAACTTGTACAGCGTTGTTAGCTTGTACAGCGTTGTTAGCTTGTATAGTGTCGTTAGCTTGTATAGTGGTGTTAGCTTGTATAGTGTCGTTAGCTTGTATAGCGGTGTTAGCTTGTATAGCGTCGCTCCAGTTGGAGTCTTCTGGCTTCAGGGGAAAACATGAAGAGGAACAGGGACTCAGAACTCTGTTTATGCGCTCTGTGAACAACTACTATCTCATATCTGTGTGTGGGTGTGTATGTGTGTGTTACACATACACAGCTAGACAGCCTGCGGTGTTCTGGTCAGCAGAAGCCATTAGTGTGGATTAGATGCCCTACAGAATCCATACCGACCTTCATGGTTAATCTGATGTCGTCAGGGGAGGTCTGGTGGAGGGAAGCATCGTGTTTGATACCGTTCCTCATTCCGTTCCATCTGTTACAATGAGCCCCGTCCTCCGATGTCTACCTCCACCAGCCCCCCCTGGATGTAATGCATCTGTGGTTGTTTATACTACCAGTGATGAGTGATTGGGCTTTATCATCTGGGACTGTTATTCACATACACCCAGGAGAGCTCTCTCTCTTTCTCTCTCTTTGTCTCTCTCTCTCTCATTCTCTCTCTCTCTCTCATTCCATACAGGACACCCAGGGGAGTAGGAGATTAGGTTTCCTCCCACCTGTGAGTTCATCAGCTCATATCCCTACCTCTCTCTAGGGGAGGAGGGGGGGGTCTGTCACTCGCTAGCTCTCTCTCTCTCTGTCTCTGTCTCTCTCTCTCTGTCTGTCTGTCTCTCTCTCTCTGTCTGTCTGTCTCTCTCTCTCTCTGTCTCTTTATGTCTATCTGTCTCTGTCTCTCTCTCTCTGTCTGTCTCTCTCTCTGTCTCGCTCTCTGTCTGTCTCTCTCTCTCTGTCTGTCTCTCTCTCTCTGTCTGATTCTCTGTCTCTCTCTCTCTCTGTCTCTGTCTCTCTCTCTCTCTCTGTCTGTCTGTCTCTCTCTCTCTCTCTCTCTCTCTCTCTCTCTCTCTCTCTCTCTCTCTCTCTCTCTCTCTCTCTCTCTCTCTCTGAAACCTGCTGGATGGCAACAGATTAGAAAATCTATGATTCACAGGAAGCAGTCGATATGAAAAGGGCCCCAAAGTCCATCCCAGGTTGACAGGAACCAGCCATTCAGGACCTCTGCTCTGACAGGAACCAGCCAATAGGGACCTCTGCTCTGACAGGAACCAGCCAATAGGGACCTCTGCTCTGACAGGAACCAGCCAATAGGGACCTCTACTCTGACAGGAACCAGCCAATAGGGACCTCTACTCTGAGAGGAACCAGCCAATAGGGACCTCTACTCTGACAGGAACCAGCCAATAGGGACCTCTAGGACTCTCTAGGCAGGGAAGATCATCAGGGACCCCAGCCCCCCCAGCCACGGCCTGTTCTCTTTGTTACCTACAAAGGTACCGGAGCATCCGGACCCGGTCCAACAGGCTCCAGAACAGTTTCTACCCACAGACAAACCCCCTCCCCCCGACCCCCCCCCTCCCAATGATCTGAAGACATCTGACATGGTTACCCATTATTATTGCATACCTGACATTATTACACATTATTACACGACTATGATTGTCACTTTATTTTATATTGCTATATTATATTGTATTGTATTGTTGTCCTGCTGATTGTTACTGACTTGTTGTTGTTACGGCTGCATGCGATGTACGTGACTAATCACATCTGATTTGATTCGATATGCAAATTATTCACAGGAAGTAGCCGATATGCAAATGAATCACAGGAAGTAGACGATATACAAATGATTCACAGGAAGTAGCCGATATGCAAATGAATCACAGGAAGTCGACGATATGCAAATGATTCACAGGAAGTAGCCGATATGGGGGCAAGCTGATGAGAAGAAGACTCCAAGGGTGAATCCCAATTCACCACTCCGGCTCCGTTTTCACCCCTCCGCTCCGTTTTGCGCGTTCACGTGTAGCCGTAGTGGCGTCCCAATTCATTACTCATTTAGGGTTAGGGTTAGGGTTAGGGTTTTCCATGGCTTTTCCATGGCTTTTTGGAGAAAATCTTGACCCTCGTTCGATTCGGAGCCATGAGACTCCCTTCCGGCATGCATTGCGAAACATCTACAGAAATGTTCTTTTCGCTCTCGTAATACGGAAGCGAGCCTGAAATGTCATTTACTTTTTCTGGAGTTACTTGTAATTAAAGACTTGAAAAAATATGATAACCATCGTATTATCTTAGTTTAATGTCATTTCAATGCATCATAGACCTTTTCTTTACAACAAGCATAACAAAAAAAGATCGCTATTATGCCGCTATTGTGCCTATGCAGGAGAGCCCCATTGAAGCGTCAAGCACAGCCTTCCCATATATCATATAATAATATAAGGAGCGCGATTCACATCGAGATGTACATTCCTGTTTAGAAATAAAAGATTACCTTTGGCGTTTGACAGCGGATGATGATAGACATATCTAATGTGAAGTTATCTATCTAACGTTAGGCTGATGTGTGCATGATAGACGCGCATCATATTTCCATGTTTTATTTACAGCTATGGCACGTATTAAACCAAAACAACCCGCAATCCTATCCGAGCAGTTGTTATTATGTAATATTGTTGATGGGTTATATAATTTAATGTTATTTCAATGCATTATAGACCTTTTCTTTACAACAAGCATAACAAGAAAATCGCTGTTATGCCGAGGTGCTTAACATACATAGAAAGTTCCACAGTCCAGCGCACTTGGGACAGCGGGCAGGACACCGGAGCGCGTTTGTCACAGGCTGACAGTCACCGTGTTCCCCCCCCCCTTGGTGGTACTGTATATGACGCTATAGTTGTTATTATACCAAAACGACCGGCAATCTAATCCGAGCAGTTGTTATTATGTAGCCTAATATTATTGATGGATGTGCCATTTCTGATGGAGGGCAGTGAGTGGGAGACTCATCAAGGACATGTAGTTAATTAATGTTTCTCCAGTGTTCCTGTCACATCGTATTTCGTAACGCCATAAAAATATATCTGTGCTGTTATATATACATAAATTACATGTTATAAGGCTGATCTGCGCATGATAGTGCTGCATTTTGACACATTTCATGTCGCATCTCCCCCCGTTGATGGTATATGACGCTATAGTCAGTCCCAATGGTCCAAAAGTCAAGTGCTTCGTAACACAGACGGAGTGAATTTTATGAATGAAAGTGAAAGTTCTGTCACAAAACACTGTTACGTATCCTCACACATTTTTAAGTGGGTATATGGAAATCCTTGGCCTTTCCTAGTGGAGATACGGCGTAGTCCTGCGTATCACCTAGACTACACCACTGGAGCACAGGTTTCATACAGGTTAGAGCTTATTCTGTCATGGTCTGATAATGAAGCATTGTTCTTTTTTATTTGATGACTTGTTTGATCGATTGATAGCGTTCAAGTTCATTCAAGTTGTGAATGAATCGCGAGCGTCAATGCTTTTCTACGATACTACGTGTAATGTCACTTAGACATTTGGACATTTGGACATACACTTGAGTCTGGGTTCAACAAAGGTATAACCAGTTTACTTCGGTTCTCTCGACACCTGTCAGTCGCCTACTGGTATATCATGAACTCTCTCTTAGGCGCATGCGCTGTCCTGACTATGAATTAACCCATTCATTACACTACGGATTACGTCATGAAGGGTTGTCCCATTTCCCCCGGGGAACCACTACGGCTATGGCTCCAAAACGAGTGACTCCAAAACGGGTGACTCCAAAACGAGCCGAAGTGGTAAAAAAGAGAATCGGGATTGGGCCCAACTCTACACACATCCTTCATCCTCCCTTCGTTGAAGGATCACTGATCTGGTCTGTCATGTTTATTGATTGATTGCTTGATTGATTGATCAGAGGTTACACCATGGAAGGCAGGTAGGAAGGATGCGTTTCTACAGGCCTTACTGTTGGAGCGTTCTACAGTCTCTAGGAGACAACCATGACAACAGACAAGGATGGTTGTTGTTGTTGTCGAGGGTGGGAATGGGAAACCTTCAACACACACACACACACACACACACACACACACACACACAACTCAAAACACACACACACACACACACAACTCAAGACACACACACACACACACACATACACACACACACACACACACAACTCAAGACACACACACACACACACACACATACACACACACACACACACACACACACACACACACACACAGACACACACACACACACACACAGCAGCCTGTGAAGCCTGTCTCTGGGAGTTGTGGGATCAATAGTCAGTGTGTCTCCTGCTGAGAGTCTCCCGGATGGACAGATGCTCCTCTACCTTTTCACACAGTGGGGGGTGTCAAAAGAGGAGGGGAGAGGGGGGTGTCAGAGGGGAGGAGAGAGGGGGGGTGTCAGAGGAGAGGAGAGGGGGGGGTCAGAGGGGAGGGGGTGTCACAGCGAGCGTGTCTGAGCCGATGGTTAAATATGCAGGTAGTCAGTGTTCCGTTCTGCGCTCCGCTCACCCTAATCAAAAACGTGACAGTCAGCCGTCTTGAGTAATTGTTGCATGCATAGCTAATGACTTAGTGATTAATAGCCTTATCTAACGGTGTGTGTGTGTGTGTGTGTGTGTGTGTGTGCGTGCGTGTGTGTATATGCGTGTGTGTGCGTGTGTATGTCTGTGTGTATGTGCATGCATGTGCGTGTGTGTGTGTGTATGTGTGTGCGTGCATGTGTGTGTGTGCGTGCGTGTGTGTATGTGCATGCGTGTGTGTGTGTGTGCGTGTGTGTGTGTGCGTGTGTGTGTGTATGTGTGCGTGTATGTGCATGCATGTGTGTGTGTGTGTGTATGTGCGTGTATGTGTGTGCGTGCGTGTGTGTATGCGCATGCATGTGTGTGTGTGTGTATGTGCATGCATGTGTATGTGTGTGTGCCCGCGCCCACGCTCTCGAGGCCTCCGACCCCCCAGGAACCCAGGCGGATCGCGGCTGACGCAAACGGCGGAGGAGGAAGTGAAAGCGGCCGCCCCTCCGCCTTCCCGCGTTCATATTCACGTTCACGCTTCGTTAGCGTTCAAAGCCTCTCAGAGCGTGGCAGCGCGTCCGATCCAAGCCATCTAATTAGAGAGAGAGAGAGAGAGAGCAGAGAGCAGAGTCTGTCGGAGAAGTGATTGGTGTTAATTAGGTTTGTCCAGGCGGATGCTCCGGATTATTCCGCCTGTGAAGGACAATGGGGACGTCTGACAGGAAGGAGGAGGAGGAGGGGGGCGGAGGGCTGGAACCTCATAGGCTGAGGTGGGGGGGGGCGCTCCATGATGACCGTTTGGGCGGCGTCTTGCGATCGCAAGGTAGGCAGATCGGTGGTTCGAACCCCTGGTTGGCCACATGTTGAAATGTCCTTGGGCAAGACACTGAACCTCAAATTGCTCCCAACGAGCGGGCCGGCGCCTTGCATGGCAGCTTGACGCCATTGGTGTGTGAATGTGTGTGTGGATGGGTGAATGAGAGGCCGCTGTAAAGCGCTTTGGCATAAGGCGCTATATCTGTCCATGATGACCTCATAGAGGCTGAGGTGGAGGTAGAAGCTGATAGGCTGAGAGTGGCCTCCGTGATGACCTCATAGAGGCTGAGGGGGAGGTAGAAGCTGATAGGCTGAGAGGGGCCTCCGTGATGACCTCATAGAGGCTGAGGGGGAGGTGGAAGCCCATTCGGTTGTTAAGTCTGACGTCAAACGTGACGTTTAGCAATTTCCGGGTCCAAACCAGAAATTCCCTGCACCAGAGTACCAGTGTACTACAGCGGTAGAATGACAGTTCAATCGTTTTTTAGACTCGGATCTATTCATACAACAAGGGACACAGCACTTTCCCGTTTTTCCCATATTTGTCTGCGTCTTTGAGCCTCGGTAAAGCGCTATATAAATATAATAAATTATTATTATTACTGAGGCATTTCGAAGAGAGCGCCTCAGCCAACTTTGGACCCGGAAACACGTCACGACTTAACCGAATAGGCTGAGCACGAGCCTCCATGA
>NC_137675.1:9424850-9427350 GCF_963989245.1 Nansenia antarctica | reverse complement strand
TATTATTATTATTATTATTATTATTATTATTGTAATACATGGAACAGAATGAGGGTATGGTAACACCATTCCGTAGCGAGCCTCCCCTGGTGTGTGGTGGGTGTCTGCCAGGAGGTAGCCCGTTGGTTGTTTGTTGTGGTCGGTCGTCACGGAGATAAACTGTCTACGACCTTTTCACCCTCGTGTCCGTCAGCAGCGTGTCTTCAACGTGACGGACAAAGGCTCCGTTCACCAGACGACCGCGGTAGACGACAGAGAAGCGGTCACTTGATGTCAGTCGTCAGGTGTGTGTTTGATACCGTCCCTCGTTCAGTCCCTCGTTCAGTCCCATTCCTTCACAATTAATCTTTAAGCGGCAACTAAAGACACATCTATTTAGACAGGCCGGCAGTCAATTTTAGCCTTCTTATTGTTCCTGTTTATGTTCTGTTTATGTAGTCCCCCTTTTTTTTTTTAAATCATTGATGTTTTGAATTTGCACTTTTCATATTTTTAAGCACCCTTTGCATCCGTGCTGGCAAGGGCGCTATATAAATAAAGTTTTTTTACTTATTCCCTTCCGTGCATTACAGTGAGGCTGTCCTCCGATTTCTACCTCCACCAGCCTCCCCTGGTATACACTCTTATAGAAAGAGGGTTTCCGAAAGGGTTATTTGGCTCTCCATGGAGGGTTCTATATGGAACCCAGAAGGGTTCTCTAGTACTTAAAGGTGTAAAAGATGTTGTTTTTTCTCATCCAAATGGCTGGCCACTTCTCCCTTTGGTATGAAGAGTGCTTAAAGCTGTCTTTTCTTCCCAGGCAATGCTACTCCAGGGCTTAGGATAAAATTCCCCCGCCATAACTTTGCCAAGCGAGGCTCTGAGGAGGAAAATTTGGAACAGATGTTGCTAAAAATAAGAGCTGAATTTAATCTCACACTGAGATGTGTCAGAAACACCATGCAGCTTTTCCCCCATCGCCCCGGAGGGCCCGCCTTGGAAACGGTGTCAGGAGGACAAAAAGTGGTCGATTCGGTTGATAGATTGTCAGGTCCTAAAGTGTTTAGCGCTGGTTCACAAACACCTTAAACGGCGGGATAAACATCTTGCATCTTCCTCGGATAAACGTGTGAATCAGATCCCTCACGTCTCATTTCTGTGTTTGTGCGTTTCTCATCTCATCTCGCTGATCTTGTCTCGTATGTCAAAACAAAGATTTGTTTGGAATAAGGGAACTTTATTTTATCCAGAGCCAACATGTAACGCACGCACACACGCACGCGCACGCAGGCACCCACCCACGCACAGCGACACTCTGAAAATAAATGCAAATGCTAAATGACTCTGTTATAGCAGACTCAATGTCTGGGCACGGATGTCTAGCTAATACTTCTGACGACCCAATGAATGTTTGTGCTCTATAGATCATCTCAAACTCTGTTATCTCCTTGATCTTTTAGTCCTTTCAGCCCTTCAGTTGTTTTATCTCATCTACAGGCTTCACTTGTTCTCTGCTTTGACTGTCTTAAACTCCCATGACTGTTTTACTTGTTATCCTCTTATGATTTTTTTGTCATTTTTAAAATTCATATTCCTGTAAAGCGCATTATGTTGCATCCGTGCGTGAAACGTCTTCTATAAATAAAGTCGGATCTGATTGGATTTGATAGGATAGACACGACAATGAACTGTGAACAGTGACGCACGTCCTCTGGTTCACTGGAGGGAGTTGGCCTGTGACCAGACCCGATAGTGTGGCGATAGAAAAGAGTACAAACGATCCTCGAGTCAGACGGATGAGACAATGTTTGGAGATTGTAAGGCTGTCTTAAGTGGAGCCTCTTGGGCCTCTGGAGAGTATAGGCTAACTATTAAATCAGTTTTCATTACGCGAGTTCATACACAGTGTGTGTGTGTGTGTGTGTGTGTGTGTGTGTGTGTCATAAGAAAAACTAACTAAGCTCGGCCCAGGGGCCATTGGCAGTCATAATGCTAGAAGGAAGAATTACGATACATTTTTCTTTTTTTGCATTAATTTATTTACAGTAGAGAAATTGTAAAGGGGGGTAGAGGGGATGGAGAGGTCTTCGAAGGGACAGATTAACCTGATTAAAGACATGGGTCTTCAGTCTACAGAAAAAGAAGAAGATAGGTAGTAACTCTGCAGTCCTGACAGCAGTGAGGAGCTTGTTCCACCAGCGGGGCGGCAGGACAGTGACAAGTCGTCACCGAGGGGCGCGGGGCTGCCACATCCATGTAGAGGTGGTGGTGCCAGGGGGTGCCAATTGGCCAGCCGAGGTGGAATGAGTGGACTGATCGGGCACGTGTTTGGGGGTTGACCATTGATTGCAAATAGGAGAGGGCTGTTCCCTTTGCCGCCCGGAAAGCAAGCACCAGGGTCTTCAATCTGATACGATCTGCTACCTGGAGCCAGTGAAGGGTGGGAAGGAGGGGGATGACATGGGCTACAGAGGACCGATGGCGGAGGCGGGGAGCCCGGCCGGGAGTGCGTTGCAGTAAT
>NC_137675.1:9412350-9414850 GCF_963989245.1 Nansenia antarctica | reverse complement strand
CCAGTGTGTTATGATGCTGATATTAGATATTAGTTGTAAGAATGTATATTAGATGTTTTTGGCAGGAGGGTAGCCTGTAGCCCATGGTTCTATTTTGGCAGAAAGGAGTGTTGTTTTTGGATAAGAGTCAAACGTTTAAAATAATGCCAAACGACGGAGCCTCCAGACCGCAGCTTCACTCGAATTTTCCAAAAAGAAAAACTTGCCTGTTTTCGACAAACATCTGACCAAACCAAACCTCCGAAACATGTTACGTCTCTACTCCCAATAAAACCATCATTGGGAAACCGCTCGGGAATTTCAACCCTTGAAGTACCTACAAGTAAGGGTCGAATTCCCCGGGAGTGTACAGAGGTGGATTTATCATACTGTATGTCATTCCTCCTCTGCTGTATTCAACCTCCGTGTGTGTGTGTGTGTGTGTGTGTGTGTGTGTGTGTGTGTGTGAACCTTTCCGGCCGTTGTTTGACTCTGTTTCAAACGTCTCCTCATAACTCTGTTTTATAGTCTGAATTCCTCGCTTATCAGATAGAATGTCGTGGGGGGACCGGGTGGGAGTTCGGGGGGGAGGGGGGGGGGGGACGACATACTCACTGCTCCCTTTTCTTAACTCAATTACAGCCTCAAATAGAACACACATGTCACCACGCCACGGAACATGGCTGCAATTAACTAACCTAACAAAGAACTAACCCTTCACTCGTAAAGAGTTTCGGAGGTTTGGACGCTGGCTTCCTCCTTCGGGGCTGCACGACCAAACAAGTCTTTTCCTTCCTCCTCCGAGGAGAAAAAAGGGGCTGTATAATTATGTTTCCAAATGTTGCATTTTTTCATGTAGAGATATTTCTCTGAAGACTGTCAGTGGGTTTTCCCGCTCTTTTGTGGTGCGTTGTTTCCTAGGCCACTCAGAGGTTACGGGGAGAGAGGGCAGGAGGCAGAAGATGGGGCTCGGGGTTGTGGTTCGGAGAGAAATGTTGTTTTGAACTCAGCCCGGATCCGATAACTTTTGAGTTCATCTTTTCAAAGGACAGTGAAGCAGATAGCGTCAATAAGGCTTTTGTCTGGACTCTTTAAAAGACCTTCTGACTGGTTATGCCTGCGTAGCCAATCAGAAGCGGGCCTAGACACAGACGGGCTTCACATCCACACTGAAACAGCGTGACAGATATAAAGAAATGCCCTTTTGACAGTAGAACAGACCGGCACCATGGATCTAGTAGTAGTAGTAGCCTAATGGCCCTTAGGCGGCACGAGCCTATCTCCTCTTTCAATAGCATGAGGCAGCTTATTGTACAAGTACAAGTACCAACCATGACTGCTGGTAAGTCGCAGGGTCTTACCCCCAATCCAACCCGTAATGCCGAGTGCCAAGCAGGGAGGCATCGGGTACCATTTTTATAGTCTTCGGTATGACTCGGCCGGGGGTCGAACTCATGACCTCCCAATCTCAGGGCGGACACTCTAACTGCAAGGCCACTGGACTGGTACCATGGATCTACTATTGGATTCAAAGGTCTTAATTGAGGAAATAGAATCTTAAAAGTTCTTATTGAATTATTATGATTGATTATCTTGCGGAAGACCCTAGCAATGTATCCTGTGGCGGATTGAGTTTGCCTACGCATGAACCAATGGGGGATAGTGCAAATCCCCGCTTGTATGGCTTTCCAGACAGGCTCTAGAACAACGGTTAACTCAGGTCCGCTTCAGGGGAGGCTGGTGGAGGTGGAAATCGGAAGGACGGAGGGGATGCATGGAATGGAATCAGGAATGGTATCAAACTCATTCCGTTTGCAAGCGTTTTACGAATGAGCCCGTCCTCCGATGTCTACCCCCACCAGCCTCCCCTGGTCTGCTGAGAAGGAACTCCCTGACCCTGGCCGCCCCCCCCCCCCCCCCAGAGTGCTCCCAGCAGGAGCAGTAAATACATGGAGACAGAGTGTGTCCCTCCGGCCTTGAGCTTCATAAGGCCTGGGAATCACAGAGACCCACAGCACAGCAGGACATGGCAGGGAGAGGATAGGGGGGAGAGAGATGGAGGAGGAGGGGGAGGGGGGGCAGAGAGAGAGAGGGTGGCGGGGGGGGGGGGGGGGGGGGGCGGCAGAGAGAGAATGAGAAAGAAAGAAAGGCTGAGGAAGAGGTAGAGGGTGGTGGGGGACAGAGAGAGAGAGAGTGAAAGAGATAGAGGATGGGGGGCAGAGAGAGAGAGGGTGGCGGGGGGGGGGGGGGGGCGGCAGAGAGAGAATGAGAAAGAGATAGAGGATGGGGGGGCAGAGAGAGAGTGAGAGAGAGGGTGGGGGCAGAGAGATGGTGAGAAAGAGAGGGTGGGGGGCACACACTGTGTGTGTGTGTGTGTGTGTGTGTGTGTGTGTTTGGATGTGTGTGATTAATACACTAATAACGTTGTCAGACCTCTGTAAAAGTCAACAGTGTACTATTATCAGCGTGTGGTCAACAACCATGTTGTCGTCTGTTGTGGCGTGGCAGAACTAACATCCCC
>NC_137675.1:9397350-9402350 GCF_963989245.1 Nansenia antarctica | reverse complement strand
ACCTCACTGGGTTAATTATGACCTCACTAAGGTTAGTTCAGCTGTCCATTTACCGTTAATTAGCGTCCGCTCTGACGCTCTTTTACTAGCAGTCATAACGCTGACACTGACCTTTTTTTTGTGAATGGATGGACTTTCATAGCGTATTGTTGTAACCATAGTAACAATGATCGACTTCAGTGAATTCTTCCATTCATACAGACTCTCTCAATTGTAGCAGCTGTTATAGTGTCTCACCTTCAGTCTAACCCCCCCCCCCCCCCCTGTGTCTCCCCAGATATGACTACGTGGAGGTGTTCAACGGGGGGGATGAGAAGGCCCCCACCCTGGGGAAGTTCTGTGGGAAGATCGCCCCGTCCCCCATCATCTCCAGCGGGGGCCAGCTCTTCATCAAGTTTGTGTCCGACTACGAGACCCACGGAGCGGGCTTCTCCGTTCGCTACGAGGTCTTCAAAACAGGTCAGCTCCTCTCTGGCACTGGTGTGTACGTGTGTGCCTGTGTGTGTGTGTGTGTGTGTGTGTGTGTGTGTGATTGTGTGCGTGTGCATGTGCATGTGCAAGGACAGAAACACACCGTCCTCGACGGTCACATGGTTCAATTTCTGCTGACAAACATGGCTCAGTTCTGCTCAGTTCTGCTATTTCCATCACAAGCTAAAGCAACAGCCCACCACAACCTCGCCTCCAGCCGACCTCCAGGTCACCTCTGTACTGAACCCAAATGAACCCAAACGAACCCAAACGAACCCAAATGAACCCTGCGTCCCATCGGACTGACCAGAGCCCCACGGGGGCAAGGAGTTGTATAATTAGTCCTATCAGTGGTTCAAGGAAGGAACCCCCCCCCCCCCCCACCCCCATGTCTGAGTGTGTGTATGCGAATGTGTGCGTGTGTGTTCCCATGTCCTAAATCCATATCAGCCGGAATCTGTCTGTCCACAGTCCAGCTGACCAGGAGCCAACAGGGACAGATCAGATAAGGGCAGGTCTCTGTGTATGTGTGTGTGTGTGTGTGTGTGTGTGTGTGTGTGTGTGTGTGTGTGAATGTGTGTGTGTGTGTGTGTGTGTGTGTGTGTGTCCAGTGCGTGCCTGTCCAGAGTCCAGCTGAGTGGGAGCCGACAGGGACAAATATAAGGGATGTAACAGCCCAGGCTCAAGGCACTGTACACAAAATAAGGGGAGACCACACAGCTTTAAATCAGAACAAAAGTATTTATTTAATAAACTAACTTAAAGTACTTAAGGTAACAATAGATATGTTAGTCAGTATCATCAGTAGTGAATGCAGTGTATGGATGAGTGGAAGGTGTAGTGTAGATGTTGTAGGGTGTGTTAAAGTAAAAGTAAAGCTAAGAGAGAGCCTAAGCTCAACACAACCAAACCTGGTGGAAGGAGGAGAAGAGGGAGAATCAAGGGAGCAGCCAGCTTAAGTAAGCCACTCCCCAGGTGCCTCAGATCACCTAATCAACCCCTCCATATATGGCTATGAGTGAGAGGGCTGCCACATCCCCCCCTCAAAAACCCAATAATCCCCCCCAATAACCAAACAAAAACAAACAAGAATTCATAAATTCCCAGTAACCCTGCTCATGGCTCAAAATGCTCAAAATGGCTGATCGCAAAAAGGTGAGGGGATTGTGGTCCGTGTAGACCACCAACGGAGCAACGCCACCCACCACGTACACGTCAAAATGCTGAAGACCTCAACTGATCCAGACAATCCTCCATTCTAGGAAGAGGAAAGGAGTCTGGAGGTCTAACCCAATAAAAACGCTGCCGGATGGGTGTTGCATCCCCAACATCCACATCATGCTCTATCAGAAGTACGTGACGAGGCATCTGAAAAAAAAGACGGACAACTTTTAATCAGACCGGCCATTTCCTCTCTCTTCGGACCATCCAACTGCCCCAACAACACATCTAAGTTATTGAGAGCCTCAGAGTTTTTCAAACGGCCACACAAAATCCCCTCATCCGGAATCCCTTCCTCATCCCCCACATATGCTGCCACCATATGAGATGAGATCACACCCTCAGTACATGTTAACAGAACCGGTCGAACCCCCTCCGCTGTTTCTTCAGGGCGTGTAGGACCCTCTGCTAAAGAAACATTGTACGATTTCAAAAGATTAACATGACAGAGCCTAGTGGACTTCCTCCGTTCTGGAGCCGCTATCAAATAATTCTGTTCAGAGATTTTCTCCACCACAGTAAAAGGGCCAGTGTATTTTGCTTGGAATGGTGACCCAACCACAGGCGACAGAGCCAGTACTTGATCACCTGCAGTGAACTGCCTCGGCTCTGCACGGCGATCATACAGGCGCTTCATTTTAACTTGGGCACTCTCCAAATTCCCTTTTTCCATTTCCAGTGTTGAATATAACCTATGTCTGAAGCCATTGACATAACTCAACAGATTTTGGGGAGGTTGACGTGATTTCCACCCATCTGCCAGCCCCCCCAACAAACCGCGCACCGTATGCCCAAAGACCAAGTCATTTGGGCTAAACCCCATACTCTCTTGTACCACCTCCCGCACAGACAGCAGTAACCAGGGCAACCCCTCCTCCCAGTCACCCCCCAGCTCTGTACAGTAGGCGTGCATCAGCGACTTCAACGTCTGGTGGACTCGCTCAAGCGCACCCTGGCTTTGAGCATGATACGCCGATGCCTGGTTGTGCTTGATGAGTAGTTGTTTCAGCACTTGAGCAAATAACCGAGACATAAGCCCTGGTCGCTTTGCACCACCCGGGGTATTCCAAACACCGAAAGGAACTGTGTCAGAGCCCTGATCACAGATTTGGCAGTAATAGTACGGAGCGGATATGCAGCAGGGTAACGGGTTGCTTGACACATCAAATCAAATCAAATCAAATTTTATTTGTATAGCGCATTTCTTACAAGATGCAACTCAATGCGCTTCACACAATGAAAATGTTCAGTCAATCAGTCAATCAATCAATCAATGCTGACAGAGCCGCGAGCAGGCAAAAGTAAAAACCTGTACACTATGTAGCCAGGAAAAATTCCCTTGCATCACAGTCAATAAATAGATGCTACCCGACTTTGACCGAGGTAACGGACCAACAATATCGATTATTAAGTGCTCAAACGGCTGACCGACTGCTGGAATCGGACAAAGAAGTGCAGGTTTTAACACCTGATTAGGTTTGCTGGTAAGCTGACAGGTGTGACAAGTTTTTATGTAGCCCGAACTATCACGTTTCAGGCGAGGCCCCTGTGAAGGAGACCCTGTTACCGGCACCTGCGTCACAACCCGTGGAGGACCGTCCGCCCAAACCCGGCCCCCTGCCAGATCATTACCGATAATGACATCAACGCCATCCAGCGGCAACTGAGGACAAACACCAATCGCTACTTCTCCCTCCACCAGATCGGAGAAAAACTGCATTTTGTGCAGAGGAACAGACAGAATTTTCATTCCCATCCCTCTGACTAACTTTGAATTTCCCGTAGCTGAGTCAGCTGAAAATGACAACACTGATCCTCGAACAAAACTGTCCAAAGCCCCCGTATCCCTCAAAATCCTAACAGGGACCTTCTCACCACCGGCCACCAGCGAAACAAACCCGTGTGACATGAACGCAGCATATCCAACACCACCCACTTGATCCCACCCCACTGAGTGGACCATCAACTGAGGAGAAACAACCGGACACGGTGCAGCACAGACAACTGGATTTACCTGTGACCCACTTGACTTAGGCCTTGATGTCAGCATTGGACACTCGTCTTTCCAATGACCCGTGCACTGGCAATAATGGCAGGTAGTACTACTGCGGTCCCTTCTACCGGACGCAGGCTCTGGAGTCGAACCCTGAACTCTAGGGTCCCGAAACAGCTGCTGACCAAGCATTTCAAATGAGCCCGTCCTCCACTAGCCTCCCCCCTGGTCCACTAGCCTCCACTAGCTACCTCCACTAGCCTTTCCCCTGGTCTCTGCCTGTAGAAACAGATCTGTAGATCTAAAAGGGTCGGATAGGTACAAGCTAGATGGCGAAATTGTCCTTATAAGCTCCATCCAACCCCTTTCAGATCTACTGAGGTGTCCATGGCAGGGGAGGCTGGTGGAGGTAGAAATCGGAGGACGGGGCTCATTGCTATGCATGGAACGGAACACACGTGTTTGATACCGTTCCTCATTCCATTCCGTGTGTTACAATGAGCCCGTCCTCCGATTTCTACCTCCGCCAGCCTCCCCCGGTAGGGCTACCCATCCCGCCCTGACATTCCACAGAGAGTGGGATGCGTTAGTAGGAAGCAGGAACTGGTTTCCTGTTGTTGCTCGCCACTTCCTGTTAGCTCCCCTGCTCTGGCTGCCGTTCCTGGCTTGGCTCTGGGAGAAGCTGGGAATGTTCCACTGGAATAGGAGAGGAGAGAGGGAAGGAGAGAGGAGAAGAAAGGAGGAGAGGAGAGGAGGGGAGGGGAGAGGAGAGAGGAAAGGAGAGAGGAAAGGAGAGAGGAGAAGAAAGGAGGAGAGGAGAGGGGCAGACAGGACAGGTACAGAAGACCCTAGGCTCATTTAGCTAATGGGCCGTTTGTCCTTGGAGAGGAGGGGGTTGGCGAGGAGGGGTGAGAGGGGGGAGGGTGGGGGCTGGAGGAGGGGGAGGTGGGGAGGTGGGGAGGGTGACCTGCTGATGAGATGGATGCTCTGGCACCGGCAAGGGTGGGCTGCTGAATCTAGGACAAGAAGAATGGGGGTGGGGGCCGGAGGAGTGGAGGGGGAATCGAAGGGAGTGGGTGGGGGGTGGGGGGGGGCAGCTCAATCTGGGTCGTCTTCCCCACCGGTGTCTGAGTTAAAAATGGCACCTGCATCACCTCCGTAACACCCCACCTCCGACATCCCCAGCCCCCCCCCCCCCCCCCCGTGTTGTATTCCCTCACGCCACATTTAAAATCCATTACAGTCGGAGCAGCATACTCCCTGGTCCCTCTGTGACGCTGAGCCCAGTTAGGAGACTAGTGATATAGATAGCATA